>NC_065510.1:9337615-9353595 GCF_006386435.1 Epinephelus moara | reverse complement strand
GACAGAAATATGCTGCCCGTGCCGCACTCTAACACACACACACACACACAAACACACGGAAAACCGTACATTATCATCAGTTTATAAAAGACCCCCGGACGCCCCGGACGGGACGTGAAAAGTGGACATGTCTGGGCAAAAGAGGACGTTTGGTCAGCCTAACTTAGCGCCATCTTGTGGGTCAAATTACCTGTGTCAGCATTTGCCTTGGTCTATAGGTCGCACCGGTCTATAACCCGCACCCAACTTTTTAGATGAAAAAAAGGGAAAAAAAGTGCGACTTATACACCAAGTTTTACGGTAAATAAGGGTGTGTCGCTTTGAGTGACGGGCATCTCTGTCAGATCCACTCCCTGCTTCTCTGCAGCACCAGCCTCTCACCCAAATATGGTCACTTCTGGCTCCAAAAAACAAGATGGCAACAAGCTGAAGTGGGGAACCGGAGGCTTCAAATTGGAAGTCCAAAAACCAGTGGGGGAATTTGCAGTAGCTGAGTCCATTATTTTTACAGTCTATGCTGAAAACACACTGAAATAGGAACAGCTAGTGAATTTGGGGTTACACAGTGGTTACATAATCAAACCAGCGCTGTTGCCATGGTAGTGCCTTGTCAAAAGACAGCAAACACCTGTCACTTAAAGATCCCATACCCCTTAATGTGCATAATTTTAAGCCTTAATAGCATTTAAATGGGTGAGTTAAAATGATCATTTATAATAATTTATTATGATCGTTTTTAACTAATGTAAAGTGTCTTTGAGTACTATGAAAAGCGCTCTGAAAATAAAATGTATTATTATTATATTATCATTAGTAGTAGTAGTAGTAGTATTAGAAGAAGAAGAAGATGAAGAAGATATACTTAATTAATCCCTGAGGGGAATTTCAATTCTTTCACTCTGTTGTCATATACACACAGGCCGAAAATACACCCACATGCACAAACAGGACCTCTACGTGCATTAAATGGAGAGATGTCAGAGTCAGGGGGCTGCCTTCGACAGGCACCCTGAGCAGTTGGGGGTTCAGCCTTGCGCAAGGGCACCTCTGAGGTGCCCAGGAGGCGAACAGGCACCTCTCCAGCTACCAGTCCATGCTCCATTTTTGGTCCGGATGGGACTTGAGCCAGCGACCCTCCGGTTCCCAACCCAACCAAGTCCCTATGGACTATCTAATCAAATCTGTCTCTCTACAGATCTGTTTTGTACCAGGCTGTGAACATGTTTATTTACATAGACTGTATAGATAATGGACATAGCTACCATGGCATCACGCATTCGTTTGTGGACTGCTGTTTTGAAGCCTTGGATTCAGCATTTCAGCCGCTGCTATCTTGGATTTTTGGAGCAAGAAGTGACCATATTTGGAGAGGTTGGAGCTGTGGATGGTTTGACTCATAAACTGTATCAAGGCCTTGCAGACAGCCTGTCACTAAAGTGGCCCCACCCTTAAATATACGTAACTTTGGGCCTTGATAAAATGTAAATGGTTGGTTTGCATAAAAATTCACCCCCTGTACAGTTGTCATGAATGTTGAAATAAGCTATAAAGACCAAAACTGTTTTTTGTACCAGGCTGTGAATGCGTTTATATATCCTGTAAAGTCAGGCATTTTACCATGTCACCTGTTTTGGAGCCAACCTCAAGTGGTAGTTCAGTGAACTGCAGTTTTTGGCACTTTCGCATTGGCTTAATTTTTCAGTGCCACAGGTTGCTGCTTGGTTACATTATTGCGTTGCAGACAAATACCTACAGAGGTACAGATACCTCAAATTTATGCTTAAGTAAAGTACTCAAGTAAATATACTTATTTACCTTTCACCAGTGCTCTGTGGAGTTGGTACTCGATTATTCTACTGTGCTAGGCTTACAATATTTTAACTGTGAAATTCCCATTCTGCTCTAGGTATCCAGCTAACCATTTTGGAACACTGACAGGCCTGCAGTCAATGATCAGCGCTGCCTTCGCCTTGCTCCAACAGCCTCTGTTCATAGTGATGCTGGGACCCCTCAAAGGAGATCCTTACTGGGTAGGGAGCACACACACACACTCACACACACAATCAAAGAGAAGACAGACATATGCAAATACATACAGCAGGTTTAATAACAAGTTTATCACATGCACTGACGTGTCTCTCCTTACAACAGATCAATTTTGCCCTTCTCATCTTCTCCCTGACTGGCTTCCTGTTGCCCGGCTATCTGTTTTATCACCGTAGAAACCTGATCAGGGCAAAGGCAAAGCGTGATAGGTTGGCTGCCAGCCAATCAGAAAATGCTCCTCTAAACCAGTCTGATTTGAAGAGCCAAGCCAATGGGCATGCGGCTAATGGATACACACCCAATGGACACACTGCTTAAAACAATCAATGGGACTGAAATGAGCAATTTATGTAATAGTCTGTTTTGACTACTGTTTTTAGTAGTTTAAAAATATATTCTGAGGATGTAAATGCAACCTTACCCCGGTTTGGAAACTATGACATCTAGCAAAAACAAAACAAGACAGCAAAAATTTATTTTACCTTTAAGATTATCGCCAGCAGTAGGTCTACAGTTTGACCTAATGCCAGGCTTTTCGTTTGGAATATATTCTCTGACTTTTCACTAGATTTCATCACATGGTCATTTAAAAATAACATGTAAAGGTGGCTCAGTGGTTAGCACTGTAGCTTCACAGCATGAGTCTCAGCTCTGCTCTCTCCAGTGTGGAGTTTACATGTTGTTCTGACTGTGGGGGTTTGCTTTCTCCACGAACACTCAAATTGCCCATAAGTGAGAATATGAGTACATGTGATGGACTGACAAGCTTCCAGTCCCCAAAGCATTAAGTGACAAATAACATAAAAATTCAAGGACCATACAGTGTTTCTGCATGTTTTATCCCACTAATAACATACAGTCGGTCTACAAGAGTATTTCCAGACATTTTTCAAAGTGTAACTGAACTCTTTAGATTATTGAATGTGCTTGAAACGAAGTAATCCATCACAGCTGACAGCAAAACTGCAAGCCAAAAAAACAGGCCTACACATACTGTATAATGATGATACTACTACTACTACTACTACTACTACTAATAATAATAATAATGATAATAATATAGATGCAAAGTGTTTAATATGAGCAAAAATGAAAACAGATAAAAGTANAGCTGACAGCAAAACTGCAAGCCAAAAAAACAGGCCTACACATACTGTATAATGATGATACTACTACTACTACTAATAATAATAATAATAATAATAATAATATAGATGCAAAGTGTTTAATATGAGCAAAAATGAAAACAGATAAAAGTAAAATACAGCATTATAAAAAGAACATAATATAAAATATATTAAAATAATAAAACAATAGACCTGATTATTTGCCATACACAGCAAGGAATTAGCACTAAAAATGTTTGGTCTAATGTCAGGTTTACATATTTGAATTACATATAAAGTTTCCATTGGGTCAAGTAATTCTAACATAAAGTACAAAAGTACTATATATGTAATAAAATGACATAAAAACTGATATGAATAGTCTGAGAATTTATGTAACTATTGCTCATTGAATTAAATTAAATCAAATGAATTTAATTTATGTTGATGTTTATTAACATATCTATATTTTATAGACTTCATTAACAATAATGACATAAACTTTAGGTAAATTCTGTGAGCTATAGTTTCATAGTCAGGTTGTCTCAGTTTTTATTAGGTTAAATTACATAAATGGTACTTTTTCGGTTTATGTCAGAATTACTTGACTCAGTTGAGTGACATTTTGTATTTAATTGAAATATGTAAACCTTACAAAATAGACCAAATCACTTATTTAAATAAGTAAAGTAAAAGCACATTAGGTGAAAGCACATTTCAAAAAGTGTGCTTTCAAAACAGGAAGAAGATGTGGCTTGCCTGATCTCCTCCAGCCAATCATTCCAGAGCGACAGGGCCCCGTCACCCCTGGTTTTAAATCTAGATCTTGGAATCTCTTAAAGGGGCCCACTGGAGGATCTCAGGCTACACTCAGGCTCATATGGGATTTAAAAATGTATCGATATACTCAGGGGCCAATCCCATCCGGGCCTTAAAAGTGCTAATTAAAATCCTAAAATCGATTCTAAAACGCACAGGTAGCGAGTGTGATGAAGTTTTATATGCTCTGTGGAGTCTGTCAGTGGCATTTTGAATGTTATGTATGTAACTGTATGTTACAGTTATGAGCAATATTTGTCATCTTGACATAGTAATATAATTTAGACATGTTTTTAATGTCTACTTTTAAGGAAAGGTTCACAGTTTTTCAAGTCTGTCTTAAAACAATGGTCATCCTATTCAACATTAAATCTTGATGAGGTGCTTCACGAGGTGCTGTATACAGTTAAATCTACTTTTTTTTGTAGCTGTAGCTGTAGCATTGTTGTAATTCTCCTGTTTGTCTTGCTCTGTCTGTCTGAAAGTATCATTTTAAGGCAAACTTAAATTTAAAAATCTGTGAACCTGCCCTTCAAGATTAATTACTATAAATGACAAAAGATAAATTGTTATCCTGAAAAAAGAGTCAATTATGATCATAATAAAAGCTTTTATCTCAAGAAAATGAGACGTTTAGAGAAACTGTGTAACTTTAAAGACAAAATGAAATAGACTACACATTCTTCCTCTACAAACTGAAAGTTAAATTTGTAGACATTAAAACATACTTTTGCTCAATTCAATACACTCAGGGTTTTTTTGCTTCTACTGCATTACACTATCCGGTAAGACCACTAGCTTTTGCTCGCTAAATGTAAGCAACTGTTACAAACTTCAACTAAATATTGTTCTATAATCAAAAAGTCATTTTGCTGACTTTATGATTCTTCTTTAAAGGCGCTGTATGTAAGAATGTGGCCAAAACAGTTAATGCACTCAAATTGAAAATACTGCCACGAGTCGTGTCCGCCCCCCCTCCCTTACAGATTCGAGGTTGCTGGACAGCGGCACGCTGGAGACTGATTTGTTTGCCCACGGGCAGCTGCCGTGGCAGAGCTGCGTCGCCGCGTCCTTGATCTTCGGTTTTCCAGCGGACCGTTCAAGCAAGTCCAGCTTCTCTGCTGTTTTCCAGCGGACCGTTCAAGCAAGTCCAGCTTCTCTGCTGCTAATGCTGCTGCCGGGATACAGCTTAGGAGACTGCTAATGCTATGTACCGGGACACTGCTAATGCTGCTTGCCGTGCTGCTGTAGCTCAGTCGTAACTTTAACTGATGCTGAGACTCTACTGACTGCGTGACTGGTAGACAGCCGTAGGTGGTGCAACAGGCCAAAACACAAATTCAAAACATAAACATGATTTGCGGACCGCAAAATAATTTTTTAGATGTAAATATTCTGGCCGTACTATTGTTGTCGGTGAGATCAGTATGTTATATGAACATTATTCCTTAGTCTCTGTGACATATTAGGAGGATTTTACGACTATTTGCTTTAGACTTCTTACATATAGCTCCTTTAAGTGACAGTTAGCAGCCCAGTCGCCAGAAAGAAATGTTGCCAAAACCTAGCCACATGTTAACAGCAGTGTTAAGTTTCAACCACTGCATAATAACACACAAATGTAGCATATCTGTGGTTTGCAAATAGTTACCAACATTTATCATGGTGATTGGGTTGCAATTATCCTGCAGCAGTGGCTACTGTTCAGCAACAGTTACATAGTCTGGCTTTAAGTTGTGATGTTAAGATAATGGACCTAAAAATAAGTGGCAACCACAGCCACTGCTTCCATATTTAACTTTGCAAACATGCAGTATGACAATCTGAGGTTAGTAGTCTCTGCTCTTGAAGAAGGTATTTGCTGAATGCAGCATGCTAACATGAAAACAACAAGCAACATTATAAGCAACATGCATGTAGAATAGCTGAAGAGAAGATTGATACCACTCTCGTCTCTGTGTGTTAATTTGTTGGTAGCCGATTAGCTTAGCTTTGCATAAAGACTGCAGGAGAAGGGGGAAACAGCTAGCCTGGCCCTGTCCAATATGTAAAAAGAAATCCACAGGACAACACCTTTAAAGCTTATAAATGAAAGTTATTTTTCGTTTGTTTTATCTGTAAACAAAGGAGGAGTCAGTATCTGACTGTATGAAATTATAGTAGCCTACCACCATTCGCGATCACTCACTCACTCATTTAAAAAGGTTATATTTATTTGATTCCTGTGTTTGCATGGCTTAGTAATCACAAGGTTCAATACAACACCATGAAAAAAATCCCTCAACCTGCTTTTTTTGCAATAGCAGTGTATTGCCTCAGTTTTATGGAGCTGTTTGTAATTTCAGCTCATTGTTTAGCTGTCCAGGCCACAACTTACCTGTTGTGGTTCACTCTCACAGCTCTGATACAGTAGTGTCGTTTTCAGCTACAGCAGGCAGCTGTTCTTTTTTAGAGAAAAAGCAGTAAAAACCCACTGTACACTACCTGCTCAGCATCAAACTGCACTTTAGCAACTAGCTGGTGAACACAGAGGAGCATTTAGCAGCTAAAAAACATTTTTTCTCAGAAGTTGGTGGAGACCAAAACCGAGCTAAAAGAAAGTAAAAAATAGACTTTTGTTAGCCAGGTGGCCAAGAACACAACTTCAGATGAATGCTAATGTTGCTCCGTAACCGCCAGATATGCAATTAAGCAACTATTTGCTCACAAGTAACACATTAACTGAAAAGGTGATGATACTGTATGTCCAGCCCAGTCGCCAGAGGAAAATGTTGGCATTGTATGTTACTAAAAATAAACACAAATATAATTTATATTTGCACATTTCATTTGTATCTTATCAACATTTCTAAAGTGATGTTGTATATGAGCTGACCTTGTCATTTGGTGTTGAGGGAATGGTGAATGGCACTGCAGACAGACAAACAACAAAACTGGTTGTGATTTAATGAGTCAGCGCTGTGTTTCCAGCAGCTTTTAAGGCACCAAATGTGAGTGTTTTGTAGCCGTCAGTACTAGTTTTGCCAGCGAGGATAGTGCCACAAAAAGCGGTTGGTTTTTGCCGAGACGGCGCTGCATTGTGTCAAGAAAAGCAACAGTTTTTTACTGAAACACTGCTCTGTCTCTAGCAGGGATAGTGACCCCAGAACGGGTTATTTTAAGCCAAAACATGACCAAGTGTTTTTTGTGCCTTAACCTAACCACAGGCTAAAAACAGTGCTGTTGAGACAAAAAATTTCAAAGCATCCACCATGCAATAATGTGCAAATGTAACGTATCTGTGGTTCACAGAAACTTACAGTGCCAACATTTTTCTGGGGATTAGGTTTGTATGTCACTCTCATGTTAATAACTTATTTCGAATGCCCTAAGTGGTTGAAAAAATGCTTCAACTCTGTCTGTTGCCAAAAGATTTCTAGTATGAAACCAGCAAATGTAATTTGACAATGACTTTTGGTGTTTTATGACATGTTTCTGTGCCCAGAAGAAAGTTCCCCCAAAATGAAGGAAACCAAATCAGACATAACACAAAGCAGAACGCAGATAACCCTGACAATTTGATTTGTAAAGGCTGCTGCCAGACATTAAAGCTCAATGCAGAGAATAAAGCAAGAAGCACATTTTACAAGCTTTTCAAAACTGTTAGCTTGCTTCTCTCTGCATGTAGACTGAATTCAAAGCATTTGCACCAAGTAGCCTTTCCATGTGCCACCTGTCATATTGTCAGTTTGATATATGGTGCCATAATGTGCCACATGTGACTTAATAAGTTTTAAATCTTGGTGTTAAATGATAGAGATTCAGAAAGGCTTTTGGTGCCAGAAATTTTGGATAGATTTTATCCCTCCATCTCCTCGCCTGTGCAGGCACAGTTAAGGAGTTCATTCAAGAAAAATAAAGTGTTTTATAGAGCATAAAAAGAAATATTATAGTAACAAAAGCTGCTTTATTTTACTCTTGCAATTCAAGAAGCACTTGAATGTAGCAAAGCCAACAGCACACCATGATGAATAAAGATTTGAAACTGTGATTTGTCGTGAATCCCTTCGGGCTGACAGCACAACATGGCTTCCAGTAAAACCTGTGAATAGAGAACTTGTACAGTGTTAATAGGAAAATGTGATAACAGTTCAATGATAAGCTTTGTTTTAGTGGTTACATAATAATATGTAAAATTGTGACATAATCTGCATGCTTTGGAAGTGCCTTGGGTTGACCTCTAGTGCAAAGTGCAACCTGCTGATGTTTGAGTGTCTTGATTTAAAGGCAGCATACACACAAATAAAGAAAACACCTTGTTTAAAAAGTCATGTTTTGTGACGCGCTGCTCATCTGATAGCTGTCTACACAAAATATAAAGAAGGTGCTTTTTAAGAATGACACAATCCATCACAGAAACACAGGCCATTATAGGCTTTAGAGAGGTAGTATTTATTGTATATTCATTGTATTGGATTGCATCACAATGTGCAGGTGTTGCTTGTGTTGTGTTCACCTATTGTGTGTTATTATTTAATTGTTTATCATCAGTAATTGAGTTGATTCTGGTTGCAGCAGAATCAACAGCGTTTGTCATCGCTTATTTTGGCGATGAAGAGGGAGCTAAAGTTTTATGAAATAATCATAGAATTAAATTAAAGTCAAATGTAAAAGGTGACAGAATATCACCTTTAAAAACTGAATGTCCAGGAAACCATAATTAAAAAATAACTGTTTAGTGTAAATAACTTTTCTCAAAGGAGGAAGATGTGTTTTGTGTAACATTTATTTGGTTTCTGACTTGATTTGCAACGTTGCTTTGATTCATTGTGGAGAAATAAAGAATTAAAAGCCATTAAAAATGTTAAATGAAATTGCCTGTCTGTTCTTGTTTCCACATTTACATGTTTAATCTTATTTTAATGAATAAGAATTTGCCAAGGAAGTCAAATAGATTCCTTGCAACAGTTTATAGNACATTCAACTATGTAAAGAACACAGTATTTAATAAGAATTTTTCATTCATTCAGATCTGGGATGTGTTATTTTAGTGTTCCCTTTATTTTTTTGAGCAGTGTATTTGAGTGTGTTTACTGGTAGCTGGAGAGGTGCCAGTTCGTCTTGTGGCCACTGCTGAGGTGCTCTTAAACAAGGCACAGGACCCCTAACTGTTCAGGGCACTATCCTATTAGGCAATCCCCTCNGTTTAATCTTATTTTAATGAATAAGAATTTGCCAAGGAAGTCAAATAGATTCCTTGCAACAGTTTATAGTATGATGCCTCATTGTGAAACCAGCTTGGGAACCACAGGGTCTACGATTAAAGTCCAGCTCCAACTATTTGAGTGTGTTTACTGGTAGCTGGAGAGGTGCCAGTTCATCTTGTGGCCACTGCCGAGGTGCTCTTAAACAAGGCACAGGACCCCTAACTGTTCAGGGCACCATCCTATTAGGCAATCCCCTCACTCTGACATCTCTCTATACATTAAATGGACTGAAATTGTTGTCTTCCAACCACTCAAAGCGCTTTTACACTACGTCACATTCACACACTGGTGGCTGAGGCTACCGTACAAGGTGCCACCTGCTAGTCAGTAACCATTCACACACACTCACACACACCGATGGAACAGCCATTGGGAGCAATCTGAGGTTGAATATCTCTCCCAAGGATACTTCAATGTGAGGACTGGAGGAGCTGGGATCGAACCTGCTCTCCCTCACAGCCACAGTGGCATTAAAGCATATGTAGGTCCTGTTTGTGCACGTGTGTCTATTTCAGGCCTGCTGTGTGTGTGTGTGTGTGTGTGTGTGTGTGTGTGTGTGTGTGTGTGTGTGTGTAAAATAAAACAATAGAGTGGAAACAAATCCCCCTGAGGGATTAATAAATTACTTCTTCTTTCCTACAAACTGTGTTGCACAGACATTACCCAGCTCGGCAGCGACAGTAAAGATACTTATCAAAGACTTATTACCTTGCATAAAGAGGACTTATACTGTCAGCCCAGTCGCCAGAAGAAAATGTTTCCATGGTATGTTTCTGCAAACCACTAATGTTTCATGCATATCCGTGTTTCTAAAACAAACTGACGTGTAGTATACAAGCTGACTTTGTCACTGGGAAGAGGAGAAGATGGATGGCGTAATATCTAGGGGAGACACCTGCCAAGCTGCTGACCACTGCACGCAGCTATTCGAGACCAACAAAAGTGATTTAGCTGGACGTTGCTTCTTTTCCAGCTGCTTTTTTGCCCCCAAAACTGGGTATTTTTTGGCAAACATGATCAGCCAAATCTGGCCGGTGATAGGATGCAAGATGTCAGATTAAACCATCAAGGTAAAAGGTCCTTTAAAATGGGTGTTAGTCCCTTTCCACATGGACTGAGATGCACTTTTCTTTCTTTTGATAGATTAAGACTATTTGTAGTCATCACTGATACCCTAAGCTGTTTACTCATAAACTCTGTGACCTCTATGTACTCCTTTTCTATATTAAAGGACAGGTGAATATTGTATTAAGGTAGAATTGACCTATCCTGTGACAGTCTGGCCTTCACATGGAGGCACACACATTGAAAAACTGCTTTCTTTGTTCGACCTCCTATGGGAAATGGGTCATCGCAAAATCAGCCATTGTTTTTTTAATGCCATGATTGCCCCTTTAGTTTAAGAGCTTTATGGCCTCACATGCCAACTGCCAAGGGGCTTCAACACGTGCACGCACACACACACGCATGCAGGGTGAGTCACAATCCAATTCCATGTACTGTACAATTTCCTGGTGGCAGGATTCACATTTGTTATTATTTTGGAGATTGTGCGTGTGTGTGTGTGTGTGTTAATGATGAGGAGCTTGGTTGTGTGGGTTTATCCCCATAGCCCCTGCTGTCATTTTAATCTCCCCTTTGTGTTGCCAACGTGTGTGTGTGTGTGTGTGTGTGTGTGTATATATTCTCATTATGTGGACACACACACACACACACAAACACACACACACACAAGCATACGTTACTGTGTCAGTGTGTCACATGAGAGGATTAAAACCTCATGTCAGAGACAGCTTATGTGCCAACCATGCTTAGTGACAATAAAATATATTAACCAGGGCGTTATTACCTATTGCACCTCAGTCAACAGGCCAGTGACTGTGCTTTGCTATGCTGGGAAATAAATTTAATCACGATTTAGTGCAATCATGACGTTTAGCCTACTGTAAGGAGGGGCGGGGGGTCAAGGCTGGAGAAGCAATAGAATACGCTTGCAGCTTGATTGACACCCTTCTTGTCCAATCAACGCTATTTTCATTGCGACAATTCTGCTGGTGAACCTGGCATTAGAGTTTTGTAGTACTGACAAATATGTCGGCCTCTGGGAATCTCTTGGCCACCAGTATTGTGGACATATGAGAGGAGCACACAGTTGTTTTGGGATTATAACCACTTGCCTTTCTCTTCGTGAACTTCCGTGTTGGTGGAGCGGCCTGCAGACAGATGCTAGGTTAGCTATTTAAAAGAAGTTAAGGAACCAAGCAGCTTCCCACCCCTAGCTAACAGCTAGTTAAGATAGCTGCGTGTAGTAAAATAACGTCAGACGTATCGGTGTCTGGCTAGCTAGCCAAACATTTAACGTTATCTGTGTTAGCTTGGCGCTGGGACAACTTAGCTAGCCATCACAGCAAGACCCGCACAGCTTGCTGGCACCGCTGAATGAGTCGAATGGATAATAATGGATGTGAGGAGTTGTCTCTGCCGATCATAATCCAAAGAGGGAATAACACGACCAGGAGTGGCACATACCATTCACCGTTTTTGGACCCAGAGCAATTGTAAAACCCTTCACAGGTGAGGTGAATTGTTAGCCTGCTGCTAGCCAGGGTTAGCCCGTGGAGAGTAGGCAAGCTAATGTTACATGGGAAAGGAAGCTCGTGCAGTATACTGAGCCTTACTAATAATTGTATCGCTTAAACCAGGAATCTTTATTACTTTGGTGTGGCTACTGCTTATGTGTAATACATTTATCATGTATCCTGTTGGATAATGTCCATTATCGTGCTGCTACCGTGGCTCTTTAACGGAAGCTAACGTTAGTTAACGTTATCTCCACCCTACTTTCCTTTCCTTTCATCACTACGGACTCGCTAACGTTACATTTAGCATTCTGATATAAGCTAGCTAACGTTACCGTTAACGTAACACCAGGAGTTTTAATTGAAGCTTAATTTTGCTCCTCATCCCAGGTCTGTAACGTTTATATCGTCCTCAATACGCGTCCCCACCCCGGCTTCAATATCACCCACTGTCCAGTGTGGGCTGGATGTCTTTCACTTGCATGCACGGAACGTTATGCCAAATGATTTCTCCTAAATCTGACCGGGAATGGGTGTTTTGCTGCTCGGTAATCAAACCCAGAAGCCACTGCACAATCGTACATCCACGCCGATTTACAGAGTGGATCCCACAGTGATCGGGAGGAGGCTTTAAATGGGGTGTTGCAACATGTGCACTTGCTTATCGCAACCGCCACACTAAATTGTGACATTTTCCAGTGTGGTTTGGCGTGGCGTTCCGTTTCGAAACTGAATGGCACATCTGCCGGGCTGAATCGTGTCCACTGAGCTGTCAAACCGAGCGCTGCTGGGCCGTTTGACTGAATCAATTGGGGGCTGCGTGTCACCTGGCTCAGCTGTGTCCATAAAGCATCCTTTGCCAGCATTTAGACGTCAGTGAGCGCTCCCATTCAAGCCAGTTATTATTTTATTTTTTTTTCAATGCTGCAAAATTTCACCAAAATGGCAATCCAAAATTAGAGACTCGTGCTCAGGAAATGAGGTTGCTGGCATCATTTTTACCGGTTTGGTGCATATACCGATGCTCTAACTGCTGCTGCTACCGCGCTGCCGTGACTGCAGCGGGCCATACACACCCAGGATTTATATGTGTAATTGCTGGCAGTGCTGTAGGCTCGTTTTAGATGCAAGAAGGTGCCATTGTGTCTGGGGATTTTCAAGCATTAATGGCACTGTAAGGTAGAGAATCTGACCGATGGAGTAAGGATGCATAGTGTTGATAGGATCACATGGAAAAGCAGTCATGGTTGAATGAGGAAATATCTATATCTCCATGGAGCTTGAGGAAATGCAAATGAGCCAATGTATTTTCAGATTTCCTCTGCAATATACTGCAATATAGATTTGAGTGAGCACTTAACCATCTTATTCTGTGTGTAGTCCCTGAAAGTGATGGACTGAGATTTATTGAATGGCTGGGTTGCCATATCCCTTGTATTGTATGGGAGTGTGTGTTCAGTATTGGGCAGGACCATTTGACAGAGATACAAACCATAATTTTGGCTTTGTCATGGCAGACTGCCAAGTGTAGGCAAATATTGGGTAATAAACAAGATGCGAGCTCTTGTATCCCTGCTAGTTTGCATGGTAGGGTTCACGTGTTTGTCATTCACACACCTCACACCTGTGCATTAGCTTACAGTCATTAAGCCCATTCAAAGAGTAGGTTTTTCTTGAAATTCCCATTTTGAAGAATACATTTAAAGCCATTATAAAAAGCAGGTACAAAATGAGTGCTGACACTGCCATTTCAGGATGTCATGACCAAAAATTGTTGGCCCAAATCTTAGTGTATCCGCAAATGTGTAATACATACAGATGCAAATACAGAGAAAATGGCAGGATTAAAAATGTTTTTGGCTAACCAGATGGATAGGATACTATTTGCATATCCTAACCTGAGCATGGTAAATAGGGGGTTTAATGCGGACAAGACCTGCACAGCTTTCTGGCACCGCTTTCAATCATGTTGTAGGATAAACTACCTCAAAGGGACAGTTTGAACCCCAAATTCAGATATACCTGTTTTTCCTCTTACCTGTAGTGCTATCATCAGTCGAGATTGTTTTTGTGTGAATTGCAGAGTGTTGGCGATATCGGCCATAGAGATGTCTGCCTTCTCTTGAATATAATAGAACTAAAGTGCTCGAGGCTTGTGGTGCTCAAAGTGCCAAAAAATTTTTTTTGAAAAACTGTCTCTTTCCAGAAATCATGACCCAGTTACTTAAGATAATCCACAAACCTTTTTGTGAGCAGTTTCATGCAATAACTGCAATGCTATTGGAGACTTTTCAGAGTTTATCTCATGCAAGTGTGGGACACCAGGTATGCTAATTGGGCTATAGACCTGCTGTCAGGAGATTTCATTTATTTTCCTTGACTTTGTGGAGTTTGAAAAGGCTATAACATGATGAGCGTCAATACAGGATGAGGCAGAGAAAAGGAGGAGGGGTCAATTAATGCTGATGAATGGGACAGCAGTAATAGATGAAGAGTAGGAAGACAGGTCTATCCATCATGCCTCGCCTGAACAGGTGCACTCATTTGCTTATTGATTGAAGAGTTGAAGTCTCGAGTCCATAAAGTGAACAACTGTGTACAGCGACTGTGTCTCTCTGCCTGTCTTTGTCTCTGCAAACAGCTTTCTCTGGTTAAGCTGCTGAGCTGCGAGTGCTCTGTGATGGATCAAAGAGGAGGGAGAGGGGCAGGTAGTAGCTCTGCGGAGACTTCAGAAAAGGGAGAGGCACAGCCAAAGCGTTAGTGTTGTTGACATGTACAACAGTGTCCTATAAAATGGTTTCCTGCAGATGACCTGTTGTCTTAAAAGCTCAGTGTGTACACTCAATACTGCGAACACATGCTGTGTGTGAATGCACGTGATGAAGAGTGAAATTGACTCCCATCCCACGGGAATCCCACAGGAATCCCAAAACCCACAAGATTCCCAAAAAAATGTCGGCCTCTACTTTACAGTGCCTCTCCTTGCAGTTCTTGTACTCAAATAACTGAGGTTACATCCAGTGGCTACGTGAACATAGCAGAAACACTGGTCTGTTTTTTGCAACTTCAGTTTAAGAGATTGTGATGTTTAGTAGAACTTCAGAAATATCTGCTGCCTTATGTCGTAAACACACCAAGCAACAGCGAAGTGCAGCTTGCTGCAATTATAATGTTCATTTCTCTGCAGCTGGGAGGGGTGCTCATATGTTTCAGACAGGAAGTAAATCTTTGTAACATGGATCAACATGTCACAGGAGTCACAGGACTGTTTTCTGATTGACTGCGGGTATTCACTGGCCTCAGGTCACTGCTAAAAGTTAAACTATCCCCAACTTTTAGTTTGGCCCAGGCCCCCAGGAAAGCAGCTCAGCCCGGCTTGCAATTTTTCCCAGTGGCCACTCATGGTATTGCAGCCAAAAAATCCCTGTAGACTACCATTGTACCATGGTGACCTCGCGCCACTGTAGTATTGCGGGGATGCGGTTATCGTTACAGCCCTAGTTAGGTGTGAAAGCACCCTTAAAGCCTTTGTACAAAACTATTCTAAAGGAACTTAATTTGGTCCCTGGTTCCTCTGCTCAAAAGGCAGGTGAAGTTTCTGAGCTCTTAAAAAGGTTATTGGTCCCCTGGGAAAGTTTCTGCAGAGAAAACACCCTCAAACATTTGTCCTGCAATCTATCGCTTGTAAGCAGACACTGTCAACAAGAGTTGTCTAAGGAAGTGGTGTTTCCCCTAGAATTGTTATCGTGCACCGGCTATTGTTGGGGTTTGTTTAAGACTCAACTCTCACTTTGTTTTGTGTTAATGGAAGTGAATGTAGATAAGCGAGTTGCAGGAGCAGCTCAGATTTAAAACAGTGTGAGTAACATAGGAAAACATAATACTGTCATCACACTCCAGCCTTTTTATCATCCCTAACTGTGTGCATTGAGTGTGCCTTATTGTTGTAGAGAGGACGGACCAAACATCTACAGTGGTGTGAAAAAGTGTTTGCCCCCTTCCTGATTTCTTACTTTTTTGCATGTTTTCCACACTTAAATGTTTCAGATCATCAAACAAATTTAAACATTAGTCAAAGATAACACAAGTAAACACAAAATGCAGTTTTTAAATGAAAGGTTTTATTAATGAGGAAGAAAAAAATCCAAAGCTACATGGCCCTGTGTGAACAAGTGTTTGCCCCC
>NC_065510.1:9268587-9336812 GCF_006386435.1 Epinephelus moara | reverse complement strand
CTTGATTGCAGTAGTTGCTGCTAAGGGTGGCCCAACCAGTTATTAGGTTTAGGGGGCAAACACTTTTTCACACAGGGCCATGTAGCTTTGGATTTTTTTCTTCCTCATTAATAAAACCCTTCATTTAAAAACTGCATTTTGTGTTTACTTGTGTTATCTTTGACTAATGTTTAAATTTGTTTGATGATCTGAAACATTTAAGTGCGGACAACATGCAAAAAAGTAAGAAATCAGGAAGGGGGCAAACACTTTTTCACACCACTGTAATTGTACCTGCAAATTCTTTGTTAAATGAATGTTTACACACTGGAGCATTTGATCTTTACCCAACTCTTTGTCCTCTCACTGTAGGTGCAGCATCCCGGCCAACCTTCAGACTAGATTAACTTCTTTTGTGACCCAGGATGACCTGTTGAAGTTGATATTCAATACGGCCACCTCTGTGTTCCTCCATACACTCAAAGCGATCAGAATCAAAAGTCAAGGAGGTTTTTGATCAGCACTGGATCCTGCTTACCAGGGTGGAGAAGAATACTTTAAACCTGAAAAACCTCATGATACAGATGGCCCAAGGAGTGTCCATTTTCCACACATAAAAGCCACGGTTTTTCACGTTTTTGTTGAGGTCATTTCGAGGACATAGCTCCGGAGAGGCTCTATCTGCCAAGGGATTGTTGTGGGAGGGTGTTATCCAAGCCTCAGTGCTCTCTGCTGGGGAAGGAAGCGGAGGGAAGGCCCTGGAAGTCCCTGGAGAAGAGGGCAAAACAGAAAGCGGCCTGAAGCTGGAAGGCTGACGGTTACATAACTAACAGGCGCGGTCGTCCACTAACACAGTGGAACAAGGAGACCAGTGGTGGAACTGAGTTGTGCTATGTTGCCATTGCTGGCTGATATATGAGATAATACCACTATCCATTGGCACATAAACCCCCAGTGTTTCAAATTAACACTCTCTCAAAAATTTCATTTACATGGATACTAATGGATGTTCTACTGGATTTTCCCCCAGATGTTTTGGAAAGAACGACACCAACACTTCCTGCTTTTTGTCTTCCAATCACATCCCTGGTGCAGCTGGCAGGTGAGGTGGTTTGAATCAGCCACCGGCGGGGTTTAGGGATGCCCCGACACAGGAAAACCAGGCTACTCCATTGGCCCGCTTACAGACTGCTGTTTCTAATACGAGTCCTGGACTGAAAGCGAATTGTCTCCAACAGAGAGCAAGGGGTTGTCCCTTTTCATTTGCAAGACTTTTTTTCTCACATTGCTACAGCTGCCCAGACTGCTGATCTCTGGGTGCTTAAAGTTTGAATTGAAGTGAATGGGAAACCCCATACTTTTTTCTATCACAGACCCAGCTACAAACAAGCCCTTTTCCCATTTGAGGTCTTGACCTGCACTTTTTCTACACAAAGGAAAGTCATCATCCCAGACTTTTTTTTTTTCTTTCAGGCTTCCCGTTTTTTCTTTCTTTGAGCCTCACTTCATTTCTCGCTGTTGCTTTTGTTCCATGTTGTAAGTCCATCTCCCACCAAAATAGGCCTACCTCTGCCAACTCTTGTACCTCACTGAACTCCCACTTATAGACCAATCAAATCAAACTGGACCGTGTCACATCAGGCTCAAGGTTCATCAGTTTAGCTGAGGTTTTCTGTCTGTCAGGATTTGATTGGCTTTTCGCAGCACAAAATCACTTCGCTAAATTATGTTTTAATGGAAGGGTCCAAATTGTTTTTTATATCTAAATAACAGCCATTTTTTTTATTGCACTATTATCACGTTTTCCACCAAGCCTTCGTTCACCTCGCAGATGTCCTCTTTTTAGACTTGTTTGTGGAAACAGACCCGTAAGAATTATCAGTTTCTATTGGCTTGTATTTGTAATTGATTGACATGTTGGAGACGAACTAGTGTTGTTTTTACCTGCAACGCTGACAGAGATAGCTGTCCGGACACCTCCTCCTCTTTACAATCTGTGGCTTATTTGCTCATCCCGCCTTCCCACCTGTTTTCTGGCTGACAGGAAAACAAGGCTTTTACATCAGAGCGACTTGTAAGCTTCTTTTAATCTCACACAGACACACACAGTAGATCTGGATTGACCTAAGAACCTAAAAAAAACAAGCGATCGCTCCTCCTCCCCTCTGTGTGGTGAAGCAGGGGAGTGTTTTCCTATTTTCCACCTCCTCAATTATCCCTCCATCTCATTTGTATCTGTCCTTTACATTTTTTTTTTTTTTTTCATTTTGCCAAGCCGTCATTTTACCCACAAACTACAAATCCACTCAACACACCACGCCTAAAGAAACATTTAACTCTGAATGATAAATTCCTCAGCATAGCAGTTGCTGAACAGACACTCACACCACAACACAAAGGAAGTGATGCCAGGTGGCAGCAGTAAGAGTGTAGGGCGGGGTCCCTCCTCGTCACCCCTCCCCCACGCCGTAGTCCCGCCCAGCAGACCACTGAGACCCTCCCGCTACGTCCCGGTATCTGCAGCCACCTTCTTCCTCGTTGGCTCCACCACGCTCTTCTTCTGCTTCACGTAAGTGGCAACAGTGCATTGTGTCACACACATACAGACCTGTTAATATGCTGCAATGAAACCACTGATTATTTCATCTCATAAACTAAAAAATATTTCATAGCAAAAATATAAGTGACAATAGAGTGCAGGGACTCTTTCTTTGGGCATGGACAGCTGAGTTTGATTGGAGTGGTGATGATTTGACGCATGCCTTGATCACTCCTGGAGCTGTAACGTGTCTTTAAAGCTGCATAAATTGGTGACTGTACAATGAGAAAGGCAGTGTTCGTGGTTACCAGTGCTCCCAAGTCAACAAATTGCAGTCAGTAACTGCAGCTTCAAGGTTCAGTGTGTATGATTTGGGTGGATATACTGTCGCAAATATAATATAATGTAATAAGTAGTGTATAATCACCTGAAAATAAGAATCGTCATGTTTCCTTCACCTTAGAATGAGTCGTTTATATCGATATACAGAGCAGGTTCTCGTCCACGGAGTCTGCCATTTTGCCCAGCAGTGTTTCTACAGTAGCCCACAATAGACAAACCAGACACTGGCTCTAGATAGGGCCCTTTGCAATTTCACATCAGCCACTTTAAGCCCCTTTTCCACTGCACAAAAAAACCTGCTAACGCTCTTTAATATCTGGCTTTTTAATGCAGTGGGAAAGGATTTAATCAGCATTCACGCCCAGGTGAAATGACTCTGCTGTCTCTATCAGTGCCGATTGGAGCAGGGTGAACATGCTTATTTTAGCTTCTTAACCGGCGAGATGCAATGACACGCCGCCCCAAAATACTGTCAGTCTCCACCTAAGCAGTCCTCAAACATCGATCCAAATTAGTCTGCACCGGGTTTGAAAGAGAAAGTAACCACCGTAAAGTTTTCATAGGCCTCCATACTTCTCTCTGTTGTTTACATGTTCTCTGGCGTGTCCGTGACATTGAATGTGACACACCAAAAAAACACACACACAGAGAAAGGCATAATCATCTGCTGCAGAGCTGCTCTTGTCTACTGGCAATGGGAAAGGAGTCTACAGCCTATTTTTAGCAGGTTTACCCGTGTTTAAAATCTAAAACTGCATACATGTGCTAATTGTGGTGGAAAAGAGGAATTAGTTCGCGTTCCCGTCATGATGAGCACTGTTGGAAGAACACTGATTTTTAACGTGAAACTGCTTTGCTCGGTGTTTGTAGTGACTGAAATCACTGGGTCCATTTATTTATTTTTTTTGAGAGGAAGAAATAAGAGATGGATAATTCAGTTCTTAACAAAAAACTGCTTGAATGTCTATGTCTTAACTTATAAGAGAAAAAAGTGAGCACACATTAGCAGCCCATCTGCAACAAGCTGAACAGCATCTGTGAAACACTGATTCGTAATGTGTAACTGCTTTATTCAGTGTTTTTACCACTTTTAATTACCTAGTTTTTTGGGGGGGAGGAAAAGACCTCTGTGGATAATTCAGCTCACAGTAAAAAGAAACAACTCCTGAACAATGAATACTTGAGGAATCCTATGGGAGTTCACACTGAGCACATGGAAGAAGTTTCAGCTGGTTGCCATCTGAAATTCTCCTCATTGTAGATGCCACTAAATCCTAAACACTGCTCCTTTAAGCTCATACCGACCCCAAACTCTAACCTTTACTTAGCAGAACCAATAGAGAAATGATAATAGGAGTAAATAGACTTATTAAACGTGTCTTCTAAAGCCAGTCCAGTTTGGGATACTTTTGGCAGAACAAATGATCTTAACTAAAGGTTCGTGAAGGCCATCAAACTAATTGAACCATAAAACATTTTTCAGTCATGACATTTTAACAGGTATTTGTTATTTAAACGTTCAGTTTGCAACATTCAGAGCATTAATACAGCAGCAAACCACTATTTGCTATGTAAAGATATCGTAGAGTAATGGCGTCCTGAGCAGAGAATGAAGTCACGCTAACCCTGTGTGTGTGTGTTGCAATCCAAGTTCTTTGTTGTGGTAAACCAGTGCGGACACGCGTGCATGTTTGTATCCCAGTGGCTAGCTTATCGCCGCCACTTTTCACTATGCTCATACGGCAATTACTGCTGATATCGGGACGGCGTCGTCACCTCCGGTTCCTCCCTGGTTACCATTAGCTCTGTCAGTACTGTTGCCGTTGTACAGTGCTGTTTTTAAAGTTAGCACTGTTAGCTGCTAGCCGTCAGCTCAGCCACCTTCATGTTAAGAGCGGTGTCCGGACAACTTGTATGCTCTGAATTTAAGTTTAAAAACTAAAACGTAATGTAGTGTTGCATTTCTGTACAGTCGGATTGAAACAAACAGTTGCAGTCACATCTGAGTCGTTGCTGTAAATTTCAGTTTCAAGTTATTTATTGTTATATACACAGCAAACACAGAGAGGCAGCTGTTGGCAATAAATATGTAATATATAGATAGATAGATATAAGTAAATATATGCAGGTATTATTGATTACAGAGTTCACTTTGCTGTAAATGTTTTTACTGAGAAATTTTGACATGTTTTCACTGCATAGGTAGATTTTTTTTAAGCTTGAAATCAACTGAGAAAGCTGCAACGAAGATGTTATAACCATAGTGAAGTGGCAGCCAATTATAAGTAAGATCATATAATAGACACTGAATCAATCATACTCAAGCTGATCATGGTTTGAATTCTCTTTTCAAGTGAACTGTATTTAAAAATAAGAGCGTATTTCATTCACAATAACTTAATTCAAAGAACAAACAAAGCTCAAGCTGTGTTTGAAGTGCACAACTACCTATTGTAGCTGAATGATAGGAAGTTAAATAAGATTAAGTTATGTTAGGGGCTTCTTTTTGCCTTATTTTATAGCAATAGCAGAGTGATGACGGGAAATGAGGAGGAAGGGAGATGTGGAGCAGTAAACATCCCGAGCCGGACGTGAACCTGGAACATCGCAGTTCATGGTCAACACCTTAACACCTGGGATATCATTTCAGCTGGCCAACAGAACTGATGTTTAACCTGCTCAAACGCAGAAGAGTAATATCTGTCTGTCTGTCTTTTGTGGGTCGGACACAGGCTTGACAATTGTGTTGTCTCTCAACAAAAACCAGGAGTAAAAAGCAGTTTGGCTGGCTTCATAGTTTCGGACTTTGGATACTAATCTTTTAAAACAACAAGCTGAAAACAGTAGTGTGGACTGAGCTAAGGTCGTTTTCGCATGTAAACAGCATTTTCAGTTTTATCCGCCTCTGTGTGGCCTTCAGCCTTATGAGTGTTTCTGACAGAATGCTAAGTCAATGGTGTTATAGACTGTCATCACTAATCTCGCTGACACCTCACTCCGGAGTGGGTTTGTGTGTGTGAGAGAGGGGAAAAATAGTGGTGAGAGTGGGAGCGTGCGAACCAGTCTCTGTGGGAAAAGCAGTGTGTACATGATTTAAATGTGAGAAAGTCAGATTGACAGGTGTGAACAAGTGTGTGTGCCTGCCGTCAGTGTATATTTGTGCGCGCATATGTGGGAAAATCTAATCTGTGTGTGTGTGTGTGTGTGGTCAGTGTGGTGGTCAGATTAGTGAGGAGAAAATAGGCCAACATCTGTCACTCTGACAAAAGCCCATCATCCAGTCTCTCGCTGTTTCTTTCTCCCAGACTCTGTCTCTGTTTGAATCCCTGCGGTCACTCTCACACCTCCTCTTGTTTTCTCACTAGTGAATTAATAAAAAACATCCAAGAAAACTCCTTGGAGAACGTAAAGCAGTAATATGCTTGTAATTAATTTTGATATGTAGGCTTGTTATTTTTATTTGCAAAAAATAATTAGCATGGACTTGGTTTATTTTGGTTTGCATATAGTCAAATATACAAATACCAGCAGATGGTGTCACAGCTATCGGCAGCGTGTATTATTCCTAAAGCACTGTCAAAAACCCTATTTTTATTAAACCGTTTCGGAAACACACCTGTGTGCTGTCGTAGAAGACTGGAAGCTGGAGTGAACTGCCAGCACAATCAGCAGTGTCCATCAAATGTGACAAAATGTGCTTTCCCGCAGCTTCAAAAATCTTATGGACTTCTTGTCTAGATTTGTTGAAATGAAAGCAAAATACTGGAACAGTTAGTGTCGGCACTATTTCATGGAGGTTGGAGCACACCTTGGATAGTTTAGGCCCTTTCTTACACCTGTAACTTTGTCTTACAATGCATTCGATCCAGTTTAGTTTTGGTTTCAAATTGCAATCATGTGAGCACACAAAAGAAGTATACATGACATAGCAAAGTCCTGTCGTCATCACCTACATGAACAGCGTCTCCCTACACTTGACACTGATTGGTTGGTCAACAGGCTCTTCTGTCCTCTCATATCCCCTCGCTCTCATCCTCTCGTTGTTTCCGTACAAACTGACACCTACACTGTACATTTACTACGACTTAACTGCTAATTTCTCCCCTGCTCCCATCACCAGCATCTGTCTGCTCTGAGTGCAGTCATTTTCTCTGTCACTGAACCACACACAAACACGATGCACTGAAGCGTTACACTACTCTTATCACTTGATGATAGCCTGCCAAAACTTCCTGTAATTGGTCTGACGGTCCAAACTATGCAAAAGATGTTTTAGCTTCAGGAACGGACTGAACCATGGTTAAGTTTGAACCATCCGGACTGAGACCATCTCTTTTTGTGGAACCGTACACTGTCCTGCTGCACCAAACACTCATCAGAGCACTAAACAGTGTTTCCCACAGAATTATAATACATGTGTGATGGTAGCTAGCTAACAGACTTTTTGTGTTTTTTCTTGCCTGTGCGTATTTGTATCAGTCTCTGTTCCCTTTCTAAATTCCGAGGTTTTTGCGGGTCTGTAAACGCAGCCCAGGTGGAACAGTTTGTGGAGTTTTGAGTGGCGGGGATGGGTAATTAACCAGTTGATCCGAAAATAGCTGATCAGATTGCGAGGTTAAGTTTCACTTTCACCGCGCCTGACGCTCTGTGCCCTCCATCTGTGGAGCAAATAATGAGCTAACAGTATATTCCAACAGAGCACCTAATGAACAATCCAGCTCCAAAAATAGAATATCTAAACGTGGCGGCGGATGTTTTAATCGTGGCAGCTCACCACAAATAAATGAACGTGTGGGAAACCCTGACTAACTGTGATTTAATCCACAGTCAAAAATCATCCCCAACAAATGCACACTTTCCCCCATTTGAATAATGTTTGCTAAAAACCACAGTGACCAGCTGTAGAAAAATTGTAGGCGTGAACCATTTTCATAGATCTGCATCTTGAGGAGGAACCAATGGGTGTGTGGTTGAATGCCACAGATGGTAGGATGGAATCAGAGTATTGAGAGACAGGCTAACATTGTTGCTTATAAAGTCTTTTTATCAAATGTGTCAACATAAAGACAAAAAAGAGGAAACCATCAGCCTTATCCTTTTAAAGGGGTCTAAGCAATGATTCAGCTCTCTTTGAATCTTCATACACGTTCACAGGTTTGAGCTAACGGACATGTTTTGTTGTGGTAACAGCAACCAACTCTAACTTCAGGCTAATGTAAAATCATCTGCAATCCAATCAAACCAACTCCTAGCTGTCCACATGTAGACCAATGTCCTGGAACTCTCTGTTCTGGATGTAACAGATGAAATAAATACCAGACAAGAAATTCACCAAACAAGAATATTTCTCAGGATATCATGATGGTAATTATCAGTCTGTAAAAGGACCAACAAATGGCCATTCATCTTGTCATCCAGGGACCATGGCAACACTCATTCTAACCAAAATGTATGTTTTGTGACAGAAGAATCTTTCTCTTGTTTTTCCTCTGAAGCGTCACCCACTGTCCTCTCTCTTCATGTTTCAGGTGTCCGTGGCTTTCGGAGCGTTTCTCGGTAGCGGTGCCCATTTACAATGGAGTCATCTTCCTGTTTGTTTTGGCTAACTTCTGTATGGCTACATTCATGGACCCCGGCATCTTCCCAAGAGGTGAGCACGTGGATGGTTGAGTATACTGTATCTATGTGACGTTCATGTGTCAGCACATTGTCCACTAATTACTGTCTGCAGTATGTTTATATTTCTGTTGTTTCATACTGTCAAGTTTGCCATTTGGACTAATTTCCAAAGTGTATACATTTCTTGCTCATCCACACTCAAAGGTAATTTACTGTTATCAAAACTCTAATTTACATTTTAATCATCACAAAGATGAAGAACTTCTCCACCTGTGTCCAACGAGCAGATTGTTGGTGGGTCAGTAAGGGGAGTAGTTACAGCACAAGTTTGAAATTCACAATTTGATTTAGTTTAATTCTAAATGTAATCAGAGCTCAAAGCAGTCGTATCAACTGATCTACAATGATAGCTTATATGCAGGGTTCCTGCAGATCCTTTAAAAGTCTTGAAAGGCATTGAATTAATTGATCTAAAAATAAGGCCTGAATTGATAATATAATGTCTTAAATCAATCCTTCAAGAGTCTTAACAATGCTTAGACATGGGAAGTTGGATTTGACTATTTTTTTTCCTGATATAAAATCTCAATAATTTGTTTTTTTAATAATTTAGTGAATGCCTCTCACACTGTTATCACACAGAATAACATTGTGGACTGCACTCATATTTTGTTTCTGGCTTGGATTCTCAGAGCAGAGGATTCACTGTGTGTTAGCTCGCTGTCACTGTAACCTGGACGACAGGGGAAGTGCGGATTAAATTAAAATTAGTGCTTCAACCAAGATTTCGCAGCATGGCTGAAACCCGTACAAGCTACTGCATACAACAACCATCGGCTAAGAGTTCCCAGGCGAACTTGCGTGTGTGAACTTTGGTTCTGCATTGCATGAATCTGTAAACATATCTTGTAGTCTGTGTACGACTGTGTGCACCAGACTGTGACGGTTTGGCATGAAAACACAAACCGTTACAGCCCTAATTGCTGATTGACTGACTGACTGATTAATTCATTGACCTGTAGCTGAACTGTAGGAGAAAATCGGATAAAGATTCTCCCAAGTGTACAAACAAGATCTGTATCATCCGGTTTTTCACTAATCACTGATTTTCTGCAGTGTAGAAATGTAGAAATATTGAACATGTGAACTGTTTGGTCTTGTGCCAAGTTTTTAATGAGAAATGGTACAAAAATGTGTCAAACATTTGTTCGATGGTCGGGTATTTTAAGAAGTTAATGTGTGTATGTCTTTTGATGCCAGGGCTCAAATGTTCATTTTGTTAAATTTCAGGGTTTTGAGTGTGTGTGTCATCATGTGTGTGTCTTCTGTTCACGCCCCCTGCAGCCGAAGAGGACGAGGACAAGGAGGACGATTTTCGTGCTCCCCTCTACAAGACTGTGGAAATCAGAGGGATCCAGGTCAGGATGAAGTGGTGCTCAACCTGTCGCTTCTACAGGCCGCCACGGTGCTCCCACTGCTCCGTCTGTGACAACTGTGTCGAGGTGTGCACACACTCACACATTCACCTTTTACTTGTAATAAATTAGGACATTATTCATGTACACCATCTCTGAATAAATGATAGCAAGATGGAAAAGTGGAAGACAAAATGAAAGCTGCGTCATGCACACTTAGCCTGACGTAGGCCTACCTTAAAATATGTAAATCCAGTTTAGATATACTCGGTCTCCTGAAACACAGCTTTCCTTTTAATGGTTTCTGGTGGAGAGGAGAGAATCAGTGTTGATCTGTTGTGGTAAGACATTGGACAGGCTCCCTTCATCCTTTGAATCAACAAAAACTGATGCTTAAATGCAACCAGCAGCAGCACTTTAGATGCATTACACATCCGTATAATGTTTCTGTGATAGACAAAAAGACTTTCTGCAGACTCACTTGAAGGTATACTTTCCTGTGACAGCAAGCATACCCAAAGTGCGTTTGGTTAATATATACCTGATGCCCACCCATTAAAGACTCTAACAGTCTTTCAGATCAACTTGGGACATCTTTAGACCTTTTTCGTACTGGTATAGGAGTCAATGAATGTGACCTATTTTGATCTTGGCACCATGATGAACACATCAAAACAAGTGCTTGTGCCTGTCTTTTAGTCCACGTCTTCTCTTATTGTTTTCAATTTTGCTTAATGGTTGCAGGATAATAGAGTTGAAAGTGCAGTTTGATGTGGAAAAAGCCCACACTGCATCACCAGACTGAGATAACAACAATAAATGATTACAATCCACATTATTCCTGGCTCCAGGATACCTTGTGTGAAGTATGTGTGCAACTTTCGATGTCTCCTTTCACTGTGAGAGGTAGCTGTCTTCTTTGGGTGTCTTACCTTTTCTTAGGGATTTCTGGGAATGATAATAAACTGTCACTAAATCCACACAAAAGGACACGAGACAGACAGTCTCCAAAAAGTCAGGTTTCTCCTTAAGAGTATCAGCTTCATAGTTTTCAACCAGGACTTCCATTATTAGGATTAAGTAGTCCATGAAAAATAAGGAATGCTAAAGTATCTCTTCTGACTCAATAAAGAAGCTAAATATGCTACTGTACATTATCCATGGTCACTTCTTCATTAGCCTCCCTTCCCTCTGTAGCAGAAGTCAAATGTATGATCAAATTAATCTGTTTAAGGTGTTGCCACAACATTTATCTCCCAGAAATCTGTAAGATAAAGGAAAACCTCTGTAAGAACACTGCTAGCTCTCACAGAAGCCAGTTTGGTAACAGAGATAATCAAAAGCTGAGCCCATAATTCACACAAAGTATTATTGGGGTTAGAATATGGTGGTAGAATATAGGCACCCTCAGTTGAGTTGTAATTGAGATTAAGTTGTGGAGATTGGCTGCAGACTGTAGCTCATGTAGTGTGAAAGAGTCAAAGGTATTTTAATGTTAATAGCAAAGGACAGGCATCACCATATGAAGGACTGCGGTCCAGATCTTGACCGAGTGACAGTTTTTTTTCTGGACCTGTGACCAATTTCTGATAGATTAATAACAATAAATTATAATCCCCACTGAATGTTGTTTTTTCTGAAGGTCACCGCTTGAGACTGCGGGCGCAGCTAATCCAGTTAATGCAGCAGTAGCCTCACTCAATTACCAATAAAATCGATTGGTTACCGTGCCTGAGCAGTTCACTACAGAGGACAATGGTGAAAGAGATGTAGAAGAGAGTACAGACAAATGTCATTACTGTTTTTCTCACCACAGTGTCTTTTAACCCTCATAATGCAGGACTTCGACCACCACTGTCCCTGGGTGAACAACTGCATCGGCAGGAGGAACTACCGCTACTTTTTCCTCTTCCTCCTGTCTCTGACGGCCCACATCATGGCCGTGTTTGGCTTCGGCCTGCTTTTTGTCCTCTACCATCGCCAGAACATCGACCGCCTGCATGCCATCGTCACGTATCCTTTACAGAGCTTTCCCCATGTATTTTTGTCCTATCCAATCTGTTCAGTCACAATTTTGTCCACCTTGGCAAAAGCTGAAGTTCCTCCTTGGCTTCAGCTATGAGATGTACTGAGGATTCATTTCAGTGTGGTGTGGGAGGATTTCACTCAACACTCTGAGACAAGTAATGAAACTTGTCTTTTTTTTGACTTGAGAAAAAGCTAACTGCCTTAAACAAATTTTATCAGTCCAGTTTTTGGTAGTCTGTTTAATCCGGTCTCTTAAAATATTCCTTGACCCCCCTGTGCTCCCAGGCTGGCTGTAATGTGTGTTGCAGGCCTGTTCTTCATCCCTGTTGCTGGTCTTACTGGTTTCCACATAGTGCTTGTGGCCAGAGGCAGGACGACCAATGAACAGGTGGGATACGCAGTGTTTCAGTACGTGTGCACCAGTGTCATGTACAGTAGGACATCTTACAAACAGTGGCATTTTTAGATGGAAGAAACAACATTTACTACACACAAGACAATATCACACAATGCACTGTTTTGCAACACACACTCACTCACACACACAATAACTCTCATGCATGAGTGTGCACGTACATTAAGACACACACCCACATCCAGGCTTCTCAGGCTCTCCCATTCACCAAACTAGTGTCAAGCCAAAGCTCCTCTCTCATTCAGCCTAGTGAGAAGACATCCAGCCAGTGCAAGTGTGTGTTAAGGTTTCATACTTTACGCGTCCGTGTACAGCTGCCGAGATTTACTGGGCACACAAACATGCATGCGAGTCTTAGAGTGCACGTGTATGAAAGAGAAGGAGAGCAGTTTATCAGAGTCGCTGGTTAATCTCACATGCCAATCCAAAGCCCCTCCCATTTACCTCTGGGCATCTTAATAAGTTTAACTGACAAATATTTCTGGTGTGGAATAGCAAGGGTAGCAACATTTAATTGAGTCGACTAACCACGCACATTCCTAAATTTAACACAGGTGATAATCCAACTGGGCTCATACCTGTCCTTTAGGTAGCTACGTTTGCTCTGATGAGTACCTCCAGCTTCACCATGTTAGCATAAATGCAGCAAGTTTGAGTGCCTGAAAGCTGGGATTAAACCAGGAACCATCACACGGGTGGCCAAAAACACTCTTCTCTGACAAGATGGCAGTTAACCAGTTTTTCCTGGAGATCCACTTCACATTAGATCTGATTATTTTTCACCAGAGGTTTGGTTTATAACAATATCTCACACTTGGTGTCCATCGAGTTGTTTAATCTAATTTTTTTACTTCAAAAGACAGACTTTCACATTCATTTTGTAGAAAATAATCCAGTTATTCATGGTGACCGCTGTAACCACCTTCTTTAAAAGAAATACAGACCTTTGCCAACTATGAACAAATGATGACAGCAGTACTCTGCAAATAGCATTTGGCTCTGGACATGCAGATTGTTGTTTTCCCACACTCTGGGCACTTCACATTGTGAGTGTGGGTCAGTCCCCACCTAGGGGCCACTTGACCCAAGCGCATTTAAAACATCATTTTAAAACTGTTGGCAGCAGGTGGAGAGTTGCACTACTTGCCACAAATGAAGCCGTTTTCTCAGTGCTCAAATATTAAATAGATTTCAGTATAAGTGACGTTATTTAGAACAATATAGAGAAACAGTTAATGCCTTAAATCATACTGTATTAATATGGATGTTTTTTGGTAGTAGTGACGTGTTACTAAACATCCTTTTATACTGTATTCACCCTCCCTTTCATGTTTTGAATGCCTCTGTTGGTGTCTCTTTTTCTTTCTCCAGGTAACAGGGAAGTTCAGAGGGGGTGTTAACCCTTTCACCAATGGCTGTTGGAAGAATGTCTCCCATGTCCTCTGCAGCTCACAAGCACCCAGGTGCATTTTTTTTAACCTTTTGTTTCTTTTTTTTTTTTAACCACTACTCTCTCTGGTTTGCTGTACATTTCAAGGCATTACATAACATTTCAAAGGCATGTCTCCACTCAAAACCTATCAACATGCTTGAGCATATGCTATATAACAAAATAACATTGACCTAAAGCGTCCAAAGACCACAATTTAAGGGAGTAACTGTGATTGCCAGGAGTATTTGCAAGTATTCTTTGACATTTAAAAACTGCACAGATGATAAATAGCATATTTCAGTGCTCAGTTAGTTTACTGCTGCATTCGAAAGAAAGCGTGTACTAACAGTGTACGTGTGGTCGGCCTTTATGATGGGGACACTCACTGTCTCTGTGCTCTCTGCAGGTATCTGGGCAGAAAGAAGTGTGTGCAGAGTGTCTGTGTGCAGCCTCCCTTTCTGCGGCCACAGCTGACTGAGGCCCAGCTGGCTGCAAAGATCCTGGACAACGGTATACAGGGAGACCTGCACCGGGTAAGAATCATTCTGTTTGACTCGGACACGAGGTAAAGAAAAAACAGAATTGCTTTCGCTTGTTTGTAAACCTGTTATGTAAGGATGCTGCGCTTCTCATTCAGATCTGCACTTGGTAAGTTTTTCTTATGGGAAGGTCCAGATGGCAGCAAGAGGTTTAAAAACTGTTTGCAGAAATCCTCTAAGGTCACATCAGTAACGGCAAGACAGCCACATGTATCAGCCCAGACTGGCTGTGACGCTTCGTAACCCGGGTACAAAAACACACGAGTCTGTTTCAACGGGGTCTCAGAGTCTTTGACTGTTTTTAATCATCATAGCCAAGAAGGGGTGAATTTTCAATTATTCTATAGTTGAAGCAGTGTTAAAAAATACTTCCATTCTTCTATTTTGTCATATTTATCCATCAATTTATCGATCTATCACTGGTTTGTAATAACCGTAACAGCTACACCCCACAGAGCAACTTAAAAAGATGGTTAATGTAACATTCAGCCATTTCATACGTTTTTTTTGGATATATGAGTCACATCATTTTCATGTACGAAGTGTCTCCACTTATTTAGTCAGGTTTTTCGGTCACCTGTCTGTACATACATACACTATAGGGATCGATAACAACACCTATATTTCAGTCAGCTGAATATGATATTTTGACTTTCTATCTCTGACTCTTATCTGTCTTTTCTCTTCTGTCCAGTCCAAGTCCAGTCTGGAGATGATGGAGAGCCAGTCGTGTGACGCTGAGCCACCTCCTCCTCCTAAACCAGAGCTCCGCTACCCTGGAATCACCAGGGGAAACACAGAGGGTAACGTTTTCTAACATCCTGCTACAGTCTTGACTTCCATCGGCCATTTGCATCTTGTCTTAATGTCCTGTTAACATGAAACCCTGATGGGATTCTGATCTCACAGTGATATGTTTTGTTCTTTCTCTTCCCACCCTCCTGCAGAGTGCAGTCTACTGAACAAAGCCCCTCCCACCCCCACCATGTACAAATACAGGCCCACCTACAGCCCCGGCAAGAACCACACAGCGCTCACACATGCTTACGCCAACCAGGTAATGCACACATAAACACACAGGAAAGACAGCCAGGTGATATACAAGCACAGTCAAGACAGTTTTTTCCTTTAACGCCCAATATCACAAATCACAATCTCAGACACTCACTCCTCAAAGTCCCCAAAAACACTTTAATAGGGAAAAAATGTAAGAAATATCAGGAAAAGCAACTGAGAGGGGATCCCTCTCCCTAGATGAACAGATATGCAATAGATCGTGTGTACCTTAATAATAAAACTACAGTATGGACAATAAGAACAACAAAATTACAGATAGATTGTAAACGTATGAGGAAAATGGATCCTGGAGGAAGTCAAGCAACTTAAGGTGCCACCAAACGCACAGGACCTGAAACACAGGACCTCCTCTTCACCATGGAGACCTGGGAAGAGGAAAGACTTCACACAGGACGGAGAACAAAAACGAGCACACGTAGAGGGACAGAGAGAGACAAGGACAAGCACACAAGCAAGAGAAACTTTGAAAGATCACACAGTTCTCAAGAGTATGCACAGAGTTCCAGCGGATCCTTAAAAGTCTTTTGAAGGCATTGAATTTTAGGGAAAGAGAATTTATAAGTGATGCAGTGGAGGGAGCCAGTCCCAGTGTTGTAACCTGGGCTATCAGTCTGATAGCCTGGACTGTGGAAGTTTTACTCACTGGACATATTAACCAAGCAGGTGGACTCCAAATCTGCAGTAACTATAATCCTTGTAGTAATGCACAAAAAAAGTTTCGAGGACACTCAAATTTAGAAAGTGCATGTATGGTGTGTGTGTGTGTGTGTGTGTGTGTGTGTGTCTGTTTGTGAGAAGTTTTTTTTTTTTCATTTGTCCCTGCTTCTGCTTCTTTTATCTCTTCAATTTCAGTCTAATGCATCTCCATTTTTGTTTGTTTTTTCCTTTTGATTTCCTGTCGGTCATCTGGGTTTGGTTTCTCAGTGGCTTTCTGTTGATCAGTATCAGTAAGTGATTGTTCTAAAAGCATTTTTTTCCCCCTCTTATCTCCACTCGTAACTTTGTTTCCTGCCCCTTTCTGTTTGCCCTGGACGTGGGCGAAATACTGTTTGGATACATTTAAAATGGTTAGTGACTAGATTGATCTGTCTTGGCATGACTGGACAGAAAAAGTAAAACAGAAGTATAAGGCTGAGAAAGAAAGTTATTTTTGTATTTAAATTGTACACGAATACACCTAATTTGGTACGGATAAGTTGGATCTACTCAGTATTTGCACCCATGTCTGGTCCATATCCTCCCTGTCGTGTCAGTCCAGCACTCACATATTATTTTGATTCTCCTTCATTTCTCCCTGATTAGAAATGTGTTTCCTGTAGATTCCCCCAGAGTTCCCTTGTAGCTCAGGCACAGTATTAAAGGCTCAAATTTACTTCCATATTTTAATATGAAGTGTCAGTATTGTCCTATAAATACAATTTGATATCTAATGTTGGTGTTTCATGCTGTTGTCACCTGAGTTAATCTGGAGAAAAAAAGTCAAAGGGGAAGAACTCTTCCTCTTTTCCTGTATTGTGGGCTTTTGGAGGTAGAAGCAGGGCGTGAATATAAAGTGTAATCTCAGTAACAAATCTAAATCCACCTTATTCCTGAGGGCACTACTGTAGAAATGATTATGGGCGCAACTTCCAGTGAGATAGCAGAAGTGAGCTAGTCAGTCCCATATATTGTCTATAGTTAGTCCCAGTGGCTAATCTTAGTGGCTACCTGCCAGCACTTGTTCTTTTCAAAAGTAATTTGCTTTCAATTTAGTAAAGAGTGATTTATTATTTTACTAATGTTAACTTAGCATTTTCTAAAATGTCTTTGCGGAGCTCTGGTACCTGTTGCACTGTCCGTGTCTGTAACGACTAATAACCACTCTAAGCTAAATATTTGTCTTCAGCAACTGTGTGTTGAACACGTAACCAGAACAAAAAGGGATTGTTCCTGTTGCCAACGGTACCGTTGATATGAGAAATAAAAACCAAATAAGTTTCACAAGACATAGCAAAAAAGTCTTAAATCAGAATTTGCAGAAGAGAATGACTCCTACATTGACAGGTCCGTCACTCAACGTCAGTACACGATAACCCCGTCTTTCCCCGTCTGACTTCATTTTCAACCTGCATTAGAAAATTGCTCGTTATAAAATAAACTCGGCAACACACCTTAAAATATGTATTTAGTCATTAGGGCTGAGAATGTGCTACTGATTTACTGCACTTCCTTTGTATCACATGAACGCCAAAAGTTATTTCTTTTACTAATACTTTATATTACTATTACTGAAGTCTGCTGCTAAATTCAGCATCATGTTTCGCTCAGAACAAATTTCAATAAATCAGAAGTTAAAAAAAATGTAAACTGTGTCGTTAACACAGACGAGCGGAGGATTAGCGGGGAAACATCACATTTGTTCACTTTACATGGAGCTGTTCAATGTTTGCCGAATGTGTTAGTATCCCTTAATAAGTCATCAGAAATCATTTTAAGAAGGAGTATACATTTACCATAAGCTAGCTTGGGCCATGTTAATGTAGCAAGGCAAGCTAATTGTTACTGTCATTGGTTAAAAAGGAAAAAACAATGCTTTGAGATTGCTGTCAGAGATGGCAGAGGTATGATAACATAATCCCATTTGAGCTGTAACAGGTGGTGTGTTCCACGTTTTGCCATGTGAAGCACTTTGGGCTGCATGTTTGCATGAAAAGTGCTATATAAATAAATAGAGTTTAGAGAAGATTAGCATACTGTAAGCAAGTTGTTACCATTGGAAAATGCTGGTTCCAGTAGTTGCACCCATAATTCACGCAAGATATCATGGGGGCTGAGAATAAGGTGGATAAAAGTACCAACAAAATTAATTCTGTTCGTTGTTCCTGTTCAAGTTCGGACAGTATTTTCTTTTTTATTAAATTTATTATAACGTCTTAAAGGGATAGTTTGGATTTCTTAAAGTGGGGCTGTATGAGGTACTTATCCATGGTCAGTGTATTACTTGTATTAGATGGTGGTCAGCTGTCCCCTAGTTTGGAGAAGCAGACAGTACTGCTGTGGATGGAGGCCCACCTATAATATCAATATCAGCACGCTAAATGTAGAATATTTTCACCCTTATTGTATTATTATCATCATATTGTCAGCCCTTTAGTTCTCTGTGGCCTTCCTTTATTTTAGCATTGAGTGGTGATATTATCAAGTAAACACGTTGAGTATCTAACAAACAGGGTTATAGGAAGTTTAAGACCAATAATATCAGTGCTGACCTAAAAAGAGACAACTTCCTGTGTGGCAAAGACACATTGGCAGTTGAGGTGTTGTGTCAGGATGTGAACACTAGAGGGAGTTTCAGTGCAGCAGGAATTCATGGTGAAACTCCCGTGTGGCTCTCTACTCTTATTTGCTCAGCTTCTTCTTGTTTCTTTTCCCTCCTGCTGCCCCCTCTCTCCTTCACCTTCCCTCCTCTCTCTCCTCCTCCTCCTCCTCCTCCTGCCTCCTCCAGTTAAGTCGAGGGGAGAGTGTTGGCAGTGCCAGGGACTCCTCCTCCTCCACCTCCTCCCTCCTTCAGGCCAGTCAGCAGCCTGGTTTCCGCTCCCAGCCCAGCCTGGACCGGAGGGACACTTCGTCTGACAGAGTGGGAGGGGGAGAAGGTGGGGAGAGGAGAGAGGGAGGGAGAGAGGCGGGGGGAGGGGGCATCCCTGGCTACTCCCTCGGCGGACGCTCATACCCCTCCTTCTCCGACCCTACGGTCCTATCGGGAGTGGCGTCACGATCTTCCAGCTCCACGCACACCTCAGCAGGCGCCGTCCACGTCTCCGAGGCAACCACCACCTCAGCCAGCTTCAAGAGCTTAGCCAATCAGACACCCCCGCCTCACCACCCATCCCGCAATGGGAGCCTGTCGTATGACAGCTTACTGGCAGGTGGTGACGAGTTCGACAAAGGGGTGGCAGCGGGTTCGGCAGCCCCCGAGGTTTCCTCTGGGAGACCCTGCACGCCGGCAGCAGGCGGCTACAGCTCCCCCTTCCTGTCGTCACAACAGAGAGATTCTGAGATGCACTCCCAGTCCTCCCAGTCGCCCCATCACTACCACCGCTCCTCCACCCACCACCACCACCATCACTCCTTCCTCCATCGCTCCTCCTCTTCCACGTCCTCCTCCCCACCACCTCCTCCAGAGAGGGAGCGCCTGCTAGGCGAGCCCCACTCCGGCGCTCACCCCCAGTCCGCCAGTCAGGCCTCTGCTCCCCCTTCCTCCTCTGCCCCGCCTCCCCCACACCATCATCACCACCACCATCACCACCACCACCACGCCCATCATCACCACCACCACTCCTCTTCCTCTTCCTCTACCTCCCGCCCTCCCCGCTTCTCTGCCCCTCATGCACCACCCCACCACGCTTATCCCTACCGCACCCGCTCCACTGACACCCCACTGGGATCCTCCTCCACCTCCACGACCCACCCTCCCCGCTCCCCGCACCCCCCACCTCTGGGCAAGTCGCTCTCTTACTCGAGTGCCGCTGCCGCCGAAATGCAGTACCGGCTGGTCCGAAAGGCTTCTGCGTCAGCCGGAGCGAACGCGGCGGGGGTAGGAGGAGGAGGAAGTGGAGGGATGGGAGGAGGAGGAGGAGGAATACAAGCGCCGAAGTGAGTATGAATTTCGCCTTTTGTCAGGACGATTGGTTTGCTGTTAACCCTGAACAAACCACCTGCCCGCCTGAAAACCTGACTACCTGATTGACTGCTCCTCCTCCTCCTCCTCTTCCCTTCTCTCCTCCTCCTCCTCCTGCCAGACTTCCTGTGAGTTCTTCCTTCTTTCTGTGTCTCACTGTTACATGTGTGATGCTGTTGTGGTCTGCCTGTATGTCCTCGGCCTCTGCATTATAACCACCTTCTGTTTGATCGGCATATTATTTTGTGCCAGCACCTTTAGCAGACACATCTGTATCCATACCACGACATGAAACGTGTGCCGATGTGAAAGGCACAAAAATAATATTACACATCTTCAACGTGATGCAGCAGTGTAATGATAACAAGAGTAGAAAAACGGAAAAGTGTATACTACCATACTCAGCAGGCAGTTTTAGTGTTACAGGGTTCCCACGGCTATGAAATTCCTGGAGAAGTTATGCAATCAAAAAAAAATATTTTCCAGGCCTGGAAACGGTTTGGAAGTAACAGAATGTTCCCAAGAACATACATTGTTTTGAAATCCCCAAACACTTTTACTTTGTTATGCCAAATATGTTCCTTGTATTACTAATTTTAAAATCTAGCACTGCACTACGTGACCATTGAAACATCACTAGTATCACGTGATACACAAAGACCAGCATCACGTCATCACCAAGGTCATGTTCCCTGTAGGGGGAAAGAAATGCGCCGTCACATCAGGAGAGAAACAGGACAATGTTAAAAAGCTGATGCATAGCAGCTTAACTAATCCTTACACGATCAGATTTGAGGCACAGTAGATATGTGAATATTCACCGTCAGTGTAGTAAAGCGCTAAACGATGCCAGTGACAGTTACTACTGATGGACAGCTGCTTGATTGGGAGGCTGCAGCTATACAGTAATACAGTAAAGCAGCCCAATCTCAGCCTGTAGATGAAACAGTTGGCTATTAACAGGTTGCTTATTTACAGACAACACTTAGCCTACAGACCCCTGGTGATTAAATCAAATACACATATTTCATTTAATCACCAGGGGTCTCATTTATAAACACTGGGTACGCACAAAACGAGGCCTGGGTACGCCATCTCACACAAAAGTTGTGATCTTTAAAAACAGACTTGATGGAAGAAACTTTGACCCATGCTTATTAACATTTTGGAGACAGGAAATTGGTGATGCAGATGGTGAGGTGAAAGCCTGGTTGTAGAAATTATCGGAAAAAATTTGGTGCACACCATTTTTTGGCTTTTGTTCTTACGTACTTTTTTAGTATGGATCCTACGCATAGTTTTCTTAATGAGACCCCAGGTATCCAACCGGATATCTGTAATATCCAGCCACTGTATTGGGTCATTGATCCACTTTGAAAGACTGAAGCGGCATGACGATGATCAACCTTTAATTATTAAGGTCTCGTGAACGCTCAGGTTCAGGCAAGGTCACAAAAAAACTATAGACATTTAACAAGAAATAAATGCATAGAAACTTGTCAAAATTATAATCCAAACATGTCAAATTGCATTGACATCAGTAGCATTTTTGCTTTTATGTTTCCCTAAAGGGCGTGGCCTTGACGTTTTGCTAAGTACCAGTATGTGCCAGTCTGGTCTATCGGCATATGCAGCTAGTTAGCAGCAGGAATGTCAAATGAGCAGATGAAGTTAGTGAGCACTAGCACTTTGTTTATTTGTAAATGCTTGGGAAGTGCATGGTTAATAATTCCTGGCTGTAACGCTAAATATAGGTAAACCTATTTTTAATTACTTCAGTTAAGTCAGAAATGGGGTGAAGTGTTATGGAAAACTTTTGAAAATTCATTGGGGGAAAAAAGGTGTGGGAACCCTGGTGTTAGAATATGTCAATTTATGAATAAAGACGTACAAAAACATTAATTCAGGGCATGCAAAAGTAACAAATGTAACATATAAAAATAGGCAATTATATCTGATGTAGCTCGAGATGAAGCTCCTCGGACTGGTGATCCAACCTTCTTGTATTTTAGTTTAGTTCTTCTCATTTTAGTTACACCGAGGCACAGTCAAACTTTTGCATGACCATAGTTAGACTGCTTCATCTTCTGACATGTGCGTCTCTGTGCTGTCTAGCATCCCCGTTGCTTTTCCATCCTGCTCACCGTACTCCACAGCTGCATGGGTTTAGTTCTACCGCTGTGGCTCTCTGATCACAGGAACGCCTCATTGTGATATCTTCATTGTGACCTTGACGACTAAATGAAATGGACTGTGTAGAGTTTGAATGCCGCATGTATTCTAGTTCACAGATTAACCAACTGTTAAAGGAAAATGTGCTTATGATCGTTTCTCCAGCATCGCAAAAATTCCCAGTCGACTGTTAGTCTAACATGAATGCTTCAACCTTCATACTGAGATACAAGCTGTCACCAACAATGTTTACCTGACAACTGTACTGTGTGTGTGAGACAGTCCTGCAGGCTTCTCCTGTTCAGTTTCCAGTTTAGCACAAACCACTCCATTGTTAATGTCACTCTCAACTACTGACTTCATGTTTACTCCTCTCAATTTGTTTGTAAGAAGTCAGTGTGAACTCAGACTAGATCAGAGCTAAAAGAAAAGACAAAAGTTAAGGCTAGTTCAGACCTTTAGTTATGTCTTATGTATAGCGAGAGTGAGCAAGCTGTTTGAAATTAAGTGTTAAAAACTGCTTAGTGTCATTGACCTCCTGTCCTGATTTGTGACGCTGATCCACTTTGTGTTTTTCTAAAAACCAGGGATGAGCTGATCCAGATGAAACCTCTGAGTCGGACCAACGGCGGCCAGCCCTTCTCCTCCACTTCCTCCTGCTCCGCCCCTTCCTCCCCCTCTCACCCAGTCAGCGTGTCCGCCCGGCCCGGAGTGGCCTATCCCAGCTCGGCATTGGTGCAGAGTCCCGCCCACAAGCCTCAGGGTGGCGGGGTGAAGAAGGTAACGGGCGTTGGGGGCACCACCTACGAGATTTCTGTCTGAGTGGCAACCAGCCTCCTGCTTGACGACCAATGAGACGAAGAGGAGATACTGCCATCTCCTTCTGCCTTTTAGGGAGAGATTTGGATTTTTCATAATGCAACAAGCCACTGACTGACTGCAGACCTGGACATCTGAGGATGAGTTGAACCATTTTGTCCAGATCTCACTCCTCGCTGGCCGATTGACCGTGCAGATAAACTCTGCTGGACTGTCTGGCCTCCAGACATTCACTTCGATATCTCTGCTGGTAAAATGAGAAGACCTGCACTGACTTTCTGGCACTGGGCTATAAAAGACTACTTTTTCGGGATCTCACTGGACCAAACAGGAACCCCAGTTTGGCTCATTTCTGTGGGTTTTATCCTTACTGTAGCTCAGTAGGTAGCAGGAGGCACTGGCATTGTCAGGTCTGGGTGTTACATTATACAAGTATAGCAGCGCAAGGCATCACCACTGCCAGGGTGAGGAGTGTGATCCACACCGGGGTCACCGATGAGCTCTGGATTAGGGTTTGACGACTGCAGGTTTACAAAGGTTGGAATCAGCACTTTTGCACTGAAGCTGCATTTAGGTAAAAATTGGTGCAGATGTTTGATATTTTAACATTTCACCAGTTTCACTTTTAGAACATTAAAAAAAAAAAAAACACCATGATGATGATAATGATGGTTATAATAGTGAACACATTTATGCACAGTCTGTGGAACCCGATCAAAATCAAAGTAGAATCCATTTAAAGTTAAGGGCTTCCCATAGACAACCAGTTAAGTGTAAACTAAATGTGTGATCAGTCATATAAGATCAAGTCATAGCTCGTTTTTAAAGGAATACTTCCCCCGCAAAATGACCATTTGTATATCAGTTACTCACAGCGTTACCTTGAACTTATGAAGAAAACTGTTTTTCTCGCTTGCCTCCATGGGCAATGGAGAATCAAAAGGCAAACACTGTCGGTGAATTAAAGTAATTACGGTCAACATTTAACCACATCCATGCATGGAGCCAGGGTGCAGGGGCAGCAGGCCTAGCTCCAGACGTCCCTCTCTCCGGAAACACTTTCTAACTCCTCCTGAGGGATCCCGAGGCTTCTCAGGCCAGATGAGACACATAATCCCTCCAGTGTGTTCTGGCTTTACCGCTGGGTCTCCTACCAGTTGGATGTGCCTGGAAAACCTCTAATGGGAGATGCCAAGGTGGCATCCTGATCAGATGCCTGAACCACCTCAGCTGGCTCATTTCGACATGAAGAAGCAGCAGCTCTACTCCGAGCTCCCTCTGGATGTCCGAACTCCTTACCATATCTCTTACGCTGAACCCAGACACCTTACACAGAAACTCATTTCAGTCACATATATCCGTCTCATTCTATCAGTCACTACCCAGAACTCTTGACCATAGGTGAGGGCTGGAACATAGATGGACCGGTAAATTGAGAGCCTAACCTTACCTTTCGGCTCAGCTCCCTCGTCACTACGATGGTTTGACGCAGCACCTGAACAGCCAACCTGTATCAGCATATTTCTTTACAAACTCTCACACAACTCGTGCAATATAATCCAAGTCTCATTCATCCATTTGTATGCTCAGTACTTCCTCAACACATCCATTGCTCCATGCTAAAACATGGTTTAAAACACAGTAGTAGCTGAGTAGTGTGCCTGGACAGGTGTGTTTGAATTCTACTTGATGAAGCTCATATGCACTCAATGCTCAGGCACGCTCAGGGCACACTACTTGTTGGCGTTGTGTAACAATTTTAGCAAAAAAGCATGTGTTCGGGAAGTTCTGAGCACACAACTGGATCAGTGAGACTTGGATTATACTGCACGAGTTGTGTGAGAGTTTGTAAACAGATGTTTTATATAGTTTTGCTGTAAAACGCAATTCCTATTTACTTCAAGTCGTAAAGAGTGTTTGTCTTTTTTGGATTCTCCATTCCCGACTAAGACGTGCTAGAAAAAGTTTTCTTCACAAATTCAACGCGATGAGTAATTGGTATACAAATGATTATTTTGTAGGTGGAGTATTCCTTTAGTACAAATTATGACCCCAGTTGTCAGTTAAACCCTACTTTAAATAACAGCATCCACCAAATGGAGGGAGTCAGTGGACCAAGAACACAGGTGGTGTTTGTGTGATGCACGGAGTCAGTAACGCAGCCCAGGCAGAATCCCTGCAACCTGCTGTCACTCTCCTCGAGGCCGTCGTCTCATTCACAGCCTTCCAGTCAGCCAACACTCAAGCAATTATTAGGATCTATTCTGGACTTGTGACAATCTACCAGTGGCTGGAAGGAACACACATGAACTTTTCGATGGACGTCGCTGTGTGAATTGACTTGCCTTTTAATGGAGGGATGAAAAATGTGACATTGAGGAAAAAAAAAAAAGCTGATTCCCTGTTTTCTTTGATTCATTTATTGTTTTTTTTTCCTAGATGTGAATATGATTCCATGTTTGTACAGGATGATGTGATTTTAAATGTGGATTTTTTTTTTTTCTTTTCTTTTTTTAAGTGGCGTTCATACTGGACTGCAGCATGCACTACTATTACTACTAGCCACTATAGGCCACTGTGTTTGGCTGTGGACCATGTCTGTTTGAACAAAACAGGAAGTGAGGAAACTAAAGTGAACAAGGAAATCATGTTTTGGCCTTTTGTCGTTAATGGGGTCTTTAAGACAAAGTCGGCTTTTCTAGAAAATTCATTCCTCGAGCAATTGCCTTGAAAATGAAAGTGTTTTTTTTTTTTATGTCACCTATTTAATTTGAAATTGTTTTATATGAATTTATATGGAAATATAGCTATTGATAAATGGAACGTTTTTAAATATTGATGCGAAGGAGGGATTAAGATTTAAAACCATGTTAAAAAGATTAAAGCAGCCCTTCAGATTGATTTTGCTTGAAGCTCCACAGTTCAGTTACAAACTCTCAGACCAGACGCCTTATTTTTAAGATCTTCAGTTTTCAGTCAGTTACTTAAACAAACTCCACATGGAAATGATCTCTGTTCTATGATAGTGTTACGGCTTCAATAATAAGCCAGTGATCCCAATACTCCGTCTATTAACTTGTGTAAAATTCCTTCTGGTCTCCAAATAATTTTATTTTAGCTCCCTGGGAAATGGTTTTAGAATTACGCTAAAACATAAATGAGGCTCCTCGTCTGAGAAAATGTGTTAAATGGTTTAAAAAGAAGTTGTGATGATGATGTAGTGGACACTTGTAAAACAGTGCACCAAGTCTTTCTTTCCCCGCTATACATTAGCTGTCCATTTCTTGCTGAAGATTTCACATTCAAATTCAAAACACTTAGAGCATCAAATGTATCCGAGAGCTGTACAGGATCAAGTCCAACACTTTGTTGCACCAGTTAAACCTGGATTCAGCTGTGGAAAAAATCTACAGTGTTCACTAAGGGCCTTTTCACACCTGCAAGTCTGAGCCAAGGTTTGCGTTTTTGTTGAACTGAATATGTTTGATCCGGTTAGATTTGGTTTTAAATTGCAACAACTATTCATGACATACCTATGTCCTATGTGAGCTGCGTCCCCCTATACTTGACATTGATTACTTTGCACACAAGCCTATCCATGATCTCGTATCCCCTCCCTTTCATCCTCAAAAAATATTTAAAGATGTCTGAGTTTTTGTGAGTTTTTCCAACCAACTCTTTAGAAAGTCGTCCCCACCATCCAAAAAATGTTTTGACCCCAGAAACAAACCGAACTACAGTTCAGTTTGATCCAGACTGAGACCATCTCTCAAGGTTTGGCTGTTTGGTCCGGACCCTGGTCAAGAAGGTTTCACACCTGTAATTTTCAGATCAAACTGAAATCCCCAAAAGTCCGAACCCAACGAGGCAGGTGTGAGCGGGCCCTAAGTCTCACCTTGAAACTAATTACACCAGCCATTTTGTTTCATGGCTCCTACCTGTTAGCTGGAACGAGCTAACTGTTGCAACACATTGAAGGACAACGTGTTTATCAGTTGTTGGTTAGTGACGTTATGTAGTGCTTTGCAACTATGTCATCACTTTGTAATGACACAAGTGGGCCTAAGTATGACTTTTAACTTGTCACCTTTTTGGCCATGTTGTCTTAATGCAGTCTGGGACACAAACACAAGACCACATCACTCATGGTTGGAAATGATAGAACCAGTGATAGTAAAATAAATGAAGCACAGAGAGATCTAAACAGGAAGAGTATCCTGTAATGTGAGGACATGTCTTTGTTTGAATGGACGGTAGATGAAGACAGTGGGCTGTTGGTTAGCAAGCACAGCTTTGGCAGGCTTCTTTGCTTGTGTGTTTGATTTGGAGAGGGGAACAGATTGAAATCAGAGACATGACAAATATGTGTACTGTACAGCTTATTATGTGTGTGTGTGTATGTATGTGCGCGCGCATGTGGATGGATGGATGGATGGATGGATGGATGGATGGATGTGGTGCGGGACTGGAAGATTGATAATAAACTTAAAACAAAGAGGTGGAACATAGTTTCTTTTTTCACTTTCAAGGGTTTTCCAATATGACACAGCAGTGCACTGACAGATGAAGGTAATGCCTGCCATACACTTACAGACTTTGAAAATACTAAACTCTCTCACATATAAAGACAATGTGGGTTTTTACTGTGTAAGATTTTCCAAAGACTGAAGATCTTGCAGGGTCACTAAGTGACTTAGTGGGAGGAGACCAGTGGAATTAAGACGCAAACCATTACCAAGTCTTCTCACTAAGATAAGTGCCGGTTGGTGGATCAAACACACACGAAATTGAACACCGACTCTTGTTTATGTCACATCTCTTCCACTTTCTCCTCCTTTCCCACAGTACAAGAGAACCAACACTTGGTCGCATTCCTGTACCTCCCCAGAGCTCCCTCCATGTTCACTCTCTAACGCAAGGGTGTCAAACATACAGCCCACCAAAGGGTCCAATCCAGCCAAGTAGATGACTTGCACACCCAACGTTGATGCACGTGAAGGCTGAGACGTGTCAGGAGGAATTTAAATGACAATGAATCCTTTCTGTGGTCATATTAGAGATACTGAACATTGTGCAAAATATGTCAACCCTCAGCTTCAGTACAAAATAAATCTAGCAGGCTTCTATCTTAAAACAATGTGGGTGGAACCCTGCTGCTGAGGACTTCAGACTGTAAAATGGTTTCTAAGGCAGGGAATGACATAACCTGCTTCTTCACCAGCTTCCACTTTAGTGGGAAATCATGAACAAAATGCACATGTAATGAAAGTGAGTAGTAGACTGACTCAATGTGGAAAAACGTACAATCGAATTTGCACATATTCTTCAGCTATTGGTTGTTAACAATGTTGATATCCTTGAACTTCACTATTTGCACGAGCCAAGACTAGAAACGATAATATTGAACGTTTGATTTTGTATGAATGTCAAGAGGAAAAAAGACTGAGAAAAACACCTGTGTCCATGAAGATGAGGCCAGAATACTCAAGTCAGTCTTAAAATCGTGTTTTGGCTTTGTCATTATGGGGTACTGAGTGAGGGAAAGTTAAATGATTTTGGCACAAGACTGCAACATAACATGGGGTCTAAATACTTTGAGTGCACTGTATATACAGTTCACTGTGTAACCACATCAGTGTAACCTCCCTAGTACAAAGTAATCCAAAGACACAAACACTTGCACAACAAGTCTCAACTAAAGGTTTCCAAGAAGAGTGACTAATATTTATCTGAAGGAAAAAAAGCTGCACTGAAACGCCTCATGTGCACATTGTTTTATTGCATGAATAACAAAACAGGCCAGACCTTTGAGGTCTTTTCAGCAGATGTCTCCGTTCATGTACAGGAGCAAATATACATACAAGCCTTGGAATGCAGCTCAAATAAAATGCAACGTAAGGTCAAATCAATGTCACAAGGAGTGTACAGTACAAAACAAGTTTTAGTAATAACAGAATCATTAAAGAAATAAACTCACAGTGTCTTCAAAAAGCAAATTTAAACAGTATGTGTGCATATGTTTACCAGTTAACTACTACAAAGGAAAAAAAAGGTCAAAATCCTGATCAGGAATGTTCATAACGAGCAGGAAATAACGTTGGAAAATTAAACCAAATGCCACAAAAAACACTTGTTTAATCTTCGTCTCAGCATAAGAACAGTCAAAGAAACAAAATCTGGAAGTGTTTTGAAAGAAGAAAATGTGTCCCACGTTAGCCACGAAGGCATTGCTGAGAGCTGAAGACAGTCATGTTCATCTCTCTCTGAGAGGCACAGACACTGAATAAAAAAAGCAACAACACAAAGGAGAGCTGGAGTCTGTAAAATAAACTGAAATTGATGGAATGACCGTACTTGAGCTCGGTCTGTACATGAGCACACGTTCAGGTCCATAGGTATGCACAGGGATGCTGTCAAAGTATTGGTAAACTTGAGTAACACCAGTAGACTCATGCAGATGCGTTGATGTTAAACAAGCGCTCCTGTATTGTATTTCTCTCTCAAACCAAAACTACCAGGAACCTGAATGTACCGTTTAACACTGCAAAGGAATTCTATGTCAAAACAGCCACTGAGTTATAACTTAGTTTACATAAATTTACAGTTATTCATAGAATGATTTTTAAAAAATCTAATCTACTCTAATTTAATTTAATTAGTTGCATAAAAAATCTAAAACAACAAAGAGGCATCACATTCACTGCTCCCTTTCTGTTCATTAGTAGGAACCGACTCCTAGATTAGCAGTCACTCAGACTTCACAGCTTTAACCATCAGAAATGTGCAGTGTAGACTCTAATAACCCTGCACAGCACATTTCCAGGCCTTACACTGATACACTGGGCTGGTTTTAGCATTACAACCTCCTCAAAAAGCTGGTTTACTGCATCCCAGTTCGCTCCTCTGCTAAAGTCTACACTTGTTCTCTTTGTTCTGTTATAGAGGGGAAACCGACTGAGGTCACTGCAGCTGCCCCAGTGTTGAATTATTGGGTTTAACAGGGTTTAGTGTTAAATGGTGCCGGGGAGAGGCAGACGTACTGAGGTTGTTTCATTCTCACGATGATCCACAGCAATACCAGCCCTGTTCTGGTTCACGAGTGAACAAACTGAACACTTTGAAGAGGAGAGGGAAGAAGAGGTGGTGGAGGAGGAGGAGGAGGAGGAGGAGGAGGAGGAGGAGCTGACCTGGACCCACCAGTTCCATCCAGGAGTGAAAGCTGAGTGATTCAAACCATCTTATTTGTCCTTCTTGGATTCAGACTCCACCTCCTCTGCGCCGGCTCCTTGCTGCTCGGGCTCGTCCTCCTCGGGGACTGGTGGGAACTGGGATTGGCTGACCTTGTCTCCTTTGGTCTTGTTGAGCTTCTTGGATTTCTGGTAGAGTTCATTCAGGTTGAACTCTCGGATGATGTTCTCCTGGTGGGGAGAGACAGAGACTGTTATTGATGGGAGTTAATTTGAATATGACCCTTTAAGTGCTAAAAAATCTAATCTGTCCAGTATTTGGCATGAACACAACACCTTTAGGAGAAAACACTTGATGGGAAAAGCTGATATTAAGGTGTAAACTGCAACTATTACTGTCGACATAAGCCCTGTATTTTCTAATTAACAGTCACAGATCTGCAGTGCACTGTCCAGTCTCACCTCAGTGAAGCTCCAGGATACGGCTCTGCCCTTCTTGTCTACCTGAGGGCGCCGCATCACCTCCTTCCCTCCCTGAAACAGCACTAAGGAGGGAAGCTGCTTGGAAAGTGGGGACGTAGACACCTTATACCTACAGAGCAAAATGAAATCCATACAAGACATATTCAAATGTCTAGTCAGTCGTCACTGACAAAATAATGCCCATCAATGCATGACACAAACTTCTTTAAGAGTAATTAAACCCCAGAAAATTAATTACTCTTTAAAGACAAAAGAGAATTTACAAAAAGAAATAAAATTCCTTACTTTTTGGAGACCTCTCCGTAACGTCCGATGTCCACTTTACCAAACTTGAGACCAGAACAGTTATACCTGAAAACACAAGAACGAAAAAGAAACTTAAACTACTTTTGTTAATGTCACCGAGTGTACTTTCTACTTCTACTGAGTGGGTTGACGGAGTCTTACTTGAGGGACAGATCAGCATAGACAGAAGCAAAGGACTGGCACTCTGGAGACCAGTTAGCGAAAAACTCAACGATCCACGTCACACGAGTGTCTCTGTCCAGCTCGTCCTGGACACACAAGCAGTTTTGATTTATGATTAAAAAGAAATTGTACAGATATTTTTTCCTGGTAATGGACAAACTGCTACTGCATATTCTACCATTATTACTCACGTCAATGGTTTTGTCGCTGAAGTACTTGATGTACTCTGGTCCCATGTAAAGAGGAGGCTTACAGGTCATCAAAAACACTGAAATAACAATGGAGGATACGGTTGGTAACTGCTATAAAAATAAGGTTTATTAATATTTACTAAAACTATCACTACATCCACACTAAAGCACATGAGTCTTTGAAAAAATATCAGGGTCCTCCTCCCAATCCAGTCCTCCATTCTAACACCATTTGCTGGAATTTACCACAGGTCACGGGAAAAAAAACAATCAGAGCTGAGGAGTCTTCAATGCATCTGAGAATTGTGTCAATTACAGCTCATGAACTGTGGTCAAACTATCAAACCAGGCGGCGCTGATCAAATATGAATCAAGATTCTGTAACTGCATTGCCTGTTTCTCACCTCAAATATTTACAGAAACATCTTTTGTGTACTGTTTAGCTGTAAAATGATAACGTTTGCTCCAGCCGGTGGGTGGTGCTTAATTTACTGTTCGACCAATTCCAACATGGCAGGTGGGTCCCAAACTTTCTCATTTGTTTTACCCAGAAATGACCTAGAAATAAAATTAAGACTAAATAACTCGCGCAAATCTTCTTTTTTGTGGGTCATCTACCCGACCTGATGCGGGACTCTGTTCAGGCTTTGATACACACACAATACTTGTAAGTAGAAACAGTCACTGTTGGTTTTGGTCTTTTAAATTGGATTTATTAACAATAAGAAAAATGTACCTATCATGTCACCAAACTTTAATCCACATCTGACAAATCACGCCAGACCCTAGTTTTTGACATTTGAATTCACACAACAGGAAAACAGAAGTGTCAGCTGATGTATGCGTGTAAAAGTTGGACTGACCTATGCAAAGTGTCAGGTAGAGCAGTCCCATCCTGATGTCCAGTCTGAAGAACAGGATGACGTTGGCCACTTTGCTGAACAGGATGATGTTGCCCACATGCTGCTCCACAGTTACTGACATAAAAAAGCAAAAAAAAAAATGTGTTTCATATCTGACTATAAGAGAATCATGCTCTGCCCAGGAATTAATTCAGAACCAAACCAAAAACACAACATTTACTCACTCGCTCGTCTGTTCTTCATCATGACGATGGCGCTGAGGAACATGAGGATCTCCACCTCCCTCTGAGAACACAAACATGACTTGTCTTAACTACAGCCAGCTGTGTTAACCAGTCTGTTTATATTGACAGCATTTAGGTCACTGTAGGACACCATGATATCAGACTACCTATTAATTTTACATTTTGTGACAGCGTATTTAATTGTCTAATGTGTGAGCCTGGTGACAGGGAGCTTGGAGGCAATATCTCCTTGCTGATATATTATATTAATACTGAAAAATGCTGTATATATTTAAATCAGCTGTGGGTTGCAGGCATTAAAGAAGAAAAAAACACCTAATACAAACTTACAGTACACTCAACAGAGCACGGATGCAGGAAGTTTGAAGGGAGACCTTCAGAGTTGCAGCAGGTGTGCTTACAATAACAGGCAAGCATCTCCCTGGGCCTTCAATGAGCTACAGTGTTAATGAGACAATACTATATCAAGCCCAGGTTTCTGCAGCATAACATGTTAGATCCTCCGGTCAATGCTCTCTTAATCTATAAATGAGTTTTAAGACATTTTGCTTGTCAAGGCAGATTCATGTTATAGAGTGAGATAACCGACTTTTGACAGTTAAGTGAGGATACACTGTGAAATTCGGCAAACAGTAAATACACGACTTGGCTTTTGTTTTTATGAAAAACCTTGATACCTATACTCTCCTGCGCTGTGTCTCCTTGTACTCCTGTTGCTTATTGACGATGGAGAACGTCAGTAATTTCGCTAACGTTAGCTAGCTAATACTAAAAGGCGTACCGTTACTGTGACTAGCCTTAAGTTATTTCTGTATTTAAATAACCGCTGGTTTTAGAGTCCAAGTGTGCCGTATTTAATATAAATACCTTAGCTAATTAAAGTGACTTTTAAATTACGTTTTGACATTTGTTATCTCAGCCAATGAGCAAAACAGTATAAATGTACAGTTTCTTGACCGTGGTTTGGCCTATCATTCCCTCCCTATAGCTAAGAGCAGCTAATGTCACCTAGCCTTTGCTGTCATCCTGCCCAGCGATCCACTGACCAGCTAGCTAACGTTGGCTAATCGATACAAAACCCTTGACCAGCAATTTGTGACTTTCTAGCATTTTCTACGGACCCAGTCGAAGTCGCAGGAGTTGCCGTCCTCTCGCTGTGTGGAAAGGTGGTCGCAGATGCCAGGCGTCTTGCGGACAGCTAGAAAGGCTATGGACATGAAGAGAGAAGCTACATAGTAGGGCTTCAGCAACCATTTGTACACCTGCGGCAGGTGGTACAAGAAAGCAAATAACGGCGTTAGCAGAGCCATTTTCTATTAAACTGTCGCACTACAACTAACACCGGTAATGAACCTCGAAAGATCCGAGGTAGCCAGTGATGAGGCAGTTAGCTCGCTATGAATGGCTCACCGTTAGCTAGCTTAGCGTTGGACGGGGTGAAAGTAGCCGGAAATACAACTTCCGGTTTAGATGTTAAAAGTAAAACACATTTATGATTATATGGCCCGCACCGTGTGACTTTGAAATGTGTTTTATCGTATGTCTAAGTGTATTTGAAGTGAATACAATATAGCTATACATAATTGATACATTTTTGTAATTCTTTACACCCACGGGCGCGTTTTGTCACTCATCTTCACATACATACGCTTTTAATGTGAAGGTGAATGACATAACATCCGGTATAACTGTGATTAACTCTTGGTAGCTTGCTTTGACTTTGCAGTTTGCGGTCGGCTAAATTGTATAGAAAACCTGATTTAAAGGGGCGGAAAGAGGTGCGGAGGTCAATCAGGACGAATGTGCTATAACGGGCGCTGATTGGTCAGCGCAGAGAACAGGTCGCTGCTGATTGGTCAATTGTGATATAATGAAATACCTGCCCCATTGCAAGCGTGATTAGAATTTGACATCAAGGGTTTGAGGACAGATTTAATTTAAGGTAAGGTGTATTTTAGTTAATTTGGGGGGAAACGGAGAAAAATGAATCAGAGATAATAACCAGGTTTATTTGTGATAAAATTAGCCTACCTGTGATGAATGTAGGAGTGAAGTTCACCTGTATATGTTGCCTGCATTACATTGGTGACATCATCTTTTGTCTTCACAGTTATGTTTTTAAACATGAGAGTGTAGATCCTGTGATCATGTGATGCCCTATGAATACCATGAGAGAGGACAATAACTCTCTTAAACTTTGGCTACCAGTATGCCCCATGACACACGGCCCCTAAAAGCCCGGCATATTGGAGAAAATGTTACGCCCTGGCCCAGGAAGAGAAATAAGACGATGAGAATTTTTTTTTAGTGTAAATGTGGTTAAGCATAGTAGATAATAAAAACCCAAATCCATAGGTCTGTCTTACAAATCAGGATTATAAAGATATATGCCTTTGACACAGACTTTAACATTGTATAAGAGGACTCAACATAGACACCTGTCCTTTTAGACACCTTTGAGAGACAGGCACTCAGGCCAGCCTTCAGGAATTAAGGGGAAAAGGGCCAAATTTTCCAAATTAGGGCCCCTCATCCACACCCACTCCAGTACCTACTCATCAAATGGTTTCACCACAGTGAAATGGTTACTATGAGGACAAACATCATCACACAGGATTACAGCTGAGCTCATTGAATCCACAGGAGTCTTACTTTAGTCATACCTGATTCATGCCATTCCAAGGCTATTTAGGGAACCCCAGTATGCAGATATGTTGTGTGAGGTCTTTGGCCTTCAGACAACAATATCGTCAGTCACTAGGGAGTCATTTCAACTGCAGTATAAGTAGAATCCCATGTCTCAAGTTGGAATTGGACTGTATTTTCCTTAAGAATGTTTAGTTTGATGTAAAACCAAGTGAAAACCTCCATCATGAGGTGTGGGTGACTTCAAACGCAACGTGGGAGTGCATCTATTTCTTATCCCAGTTTTCCCATCTCACTTGAATGCAGCACAAGCATGTAGTAGGAACATCTCTGCTGTTTGCTTTGTAGTGACATCACCCTGCGTGATTCATCCGGATATTATGTTGATTTTGAGTTCATGAGGTCATCGCCTACATGTGTGGATTTCACAAAGAACAGTGTCACGACAGCTAGTAATGTTTTCACCTCATGAGTCTTTGTGTGTGTGTGTGTGTGTGTGTGTGTGTGTGTGTGTGCCCCATCATAGCAAAATGTGGTCCTGGTGACACCAATTTTAACTACCACAGAAGCCATTTTGAGTATTTTGATAGGTGTTTATGCGTCTGTCCGTCTGTCTGTGGACACATTTTGTCAACGTGATAACGTTTCAACTCCGCAGGATGAAGTCATGAAACTTTACAGGTGTGTAGTTGAGATCAAAATGAAGACTGAGTTTAAATTTGAGCGTGGTCCAAGCAAGGGGGCCAGAGGTGAAGGGGCATTTGGCTGACTTACTATACACCTCTGGTCAGCATTCCCTTTAAGTCATGGATCGCTGTGTCCCACATCGAATGATCCCATCACAAGATGGTTTCTTTTTGTAGTTTTTTTTTTGTCTAAGCTTTTGAATTAGCAGCTACGTCTGTCCATGTCTCCATGTTTACATTCATATTAAACATGGGTGGCATAAATCTAAATTATCAGGCTATATAAAACAAAAAGGAGTCATGGTAGCTTTAGCAACATCAGCTTTTAGTTCCTAAACATGTATGTTTTCTTTACGGTGCATTATGTTTCTGTTATCTGTCACTTCTGAGTTATTATGCGCCCCACAATGACCTATATCAAGGCCGTATGGGGTCAGTATTGTGGGGACCAAATCTGGTCATAAGCAGCCAGGTGGAATCCATGCTGTGCATCATATATGTATACATATAAATATATATGTAGATGCCACCTCCCCCCAGTATTGTAAGTGATCTAATCTATTGCTCCTCGAGATGAAACCAAACCATGATGTCATACTTGCAGCCATGTAATCAACCAACACTGACATCACTTTTAACCCTTAATTATTTTGGCAGGAATTTGTTTAATGGGATTATAAAATGCCATAATAACTACATTCCCCCTGATATTACAGCATTTTATCAAACATATTAGGTCTATATATATTTTCATATGCTAAAATTAAATGGCAACATGCATGTATTTGATGGTGTAGTAGCATTGCTCCATTGTTAAAGGAGAGCTTGAGTACATCCAGGCTGAATAGAGGCTGGTGTGCTGCACTGTGCAGTGCTGTGGGTCCGTGTGGTATGGATGTATACATCATGGTGCAGAGTGCCTTCATCACTTCCTCCAGCGTCACAGCAAAAAACATGTCAGTAGCACACAGCAGGAGGAGGAGGAGTAGGAGTAGGAGGAGGAGGAGGGGGACCACATGAAGATGATCTATCCTTTCTTTTCACCTATTATATGTTGAAATTATTTTCTTCAATTATGTTTCGTTATTGTTACCAGTACAGTGTATCTGCTTCAACATTATCATTGTTATCATTATTGTTATAATAGTTTTAAATATAATTTTTATTTATTTATTTTAATCAAAATGTGTGTCACTGCCAGTGCGCCACTTCCGGTTCAGTGACTGGTCTGGGATCGGTTTTTGTTATAAATCTCTGGTCTTCCAGTCTTGAGGTCAGACAGAAGAAACCGATTCCAGATCAGCTGTTTGGGTTTCAGTCCTCTCATCTGCTCCAATCAGAACCGTGTGCCAGTTGTCAAGCTCCACAGAGTTAGAGTGAAACATACAGGAAGTTCAACTCTGTCTTCGATATAAAAGTCTTACAGGGATGAAACGTTAAATAAAAATGAACATAAAAGAACAATATTATTAAATTATTTATATTTATTTCAAATCAAGACATAATTTTCATACAGCCACTCCTGCTCAACTCTTGTCTGCGTTTAAGTATAATTATTATAAGGCAACTTTGGGTTGAAATAAGGCTGCTTGGTCAAAGCCTATCAAATTATCGTCCTATATTTAATTAACTGTATACTATATGTACTTTTCCTGTTGCTATCAACGCAATAAACCAGCCTTTTTTTTAACATACATTTTGTTTAGCCTGCATAATTGTCAATCTGTTCTCATTTAAAACTTGCATTCTCTTCAGACTAAAAATATACTCTGGTGTTGTAAGAAAAACATGAAATTATTCCCCACATAAAGTTGAACTTAATAGTGAATTCATAAGATGTAATCAATGTGTTCACTTTTTTTTTTTTTTTTTTTTTTTTTTTTACATTGTGTCACAAGTTAAAAATTCAAATAGCCATCATCAAATTTGGCTAAAGCTTTCATTTATTCACACAGAAATGGATGAAAATGTGATCGTTTTTTTATGTGTGGACAAATTGATCTTTGAAATATGGGCACCCTTCACATCTGAGTTTATTTATACACCCTTAATAGCTTTAAAAAAATATGAAATAGTTCTCTAAACAAGGCCATGCTTCTATAATTTTCTTTGACACAGCTAAACAGAACTGTATAAATAATGCACAATAAAATGGATTATTTCAAAACAAGACATAATTTATATACAGTCACTCTTTCTCAACTCTTGTCTGCACAATTGTTATTAGGCTACTTTGGGCTATAAATGACAGAAATAAGTCTGCTTGGTCATAGCCTAGAGAAATGTTGTCTTACATTTAATTCATTGTATATTATATGTAATTTTTCAGTTGCTATTAACACAGTAAATCTCTTTTTTAATACATTTTATTTAGCCTTTATAATTGTCAGTCTATACTTATTTAAAACTTGCAATCACCTCAGATTCCCCAAATTAAGTTGAACTTATTAAGGAATTCATTGATGTAATCAGTGTGTTTACAATTGTATTTCAAATAGCCATCATCAGATCTGGCAAAAGTCTTCATTTCTTCACACACAAATTAAGGAAAAAGTGACCCTTTTTTGTGTGTGGTCATTGATCTTTTAAATATAGGCATGCTTTATGTCTGAGTTTATAAAATACACCTTTAAAAAATATGAACCTGTTGATTAAACATGGCCATGCTTCTATAATTTTCTTTCAAGCACAGCTTAACACAAGTGTATGCATAGTGCACATATAAAATGATTGATTATTTCAAAGCCAGACATAATTTTTACACAGTCACTCTTTCTCAACTCTTGTCTGTGTTTAAGTACATAAATCGGCTTGGTCATAGCCTATTGAACTGTCATCTTACATTTATTTTCTTGTAAATTATATGTACTTTTTCAGTTGCTATTAACACAATAAATCACTTTTTTTTTAAAAAACATACACTCTGGTCTTGTAAGAAAAACATGAAATTATTCCCCACATAAAGCTGAACTTAGACTAAGTTCATTCGATGCAATCAATGTGTGGACAAATTGATCTTTAAAATATGGGCATGCTTTACGTCTGGGTTTATAAAATACACCTTTAATAGCTTTAAAAAAAATAGTTATTTGTTAAGTAAACAAGTCTAAGCTTCTATTATCTTCTTTAAAGTACAGCTAAACACAAGTGTATGTATAGTGCGCATATAAAATCGATGTTTAGGCTGAGAAGCTTTTATTGTGAAATTCCCGGAAGTCCTCAGTACTACTCTCGCGAGCTTGACTCCGCGCTGTTTCATTATGGTAGTCGTCCCAACAAGCGGCTCGTAGAGCAGGAATCCAGACGGGATTATCAACAGCAGACACCGCCGAGCTACGGAGCGATATTTCTGCCGCTAGTCCGCCTCTAACCTCCGGACCACATCGACATTTCCCTCCGGACGGACGTTAGCAGAGAGGTAAGCCGTCGACTCAGCCTCTGCAGCCCGCTTGTCATTGACAGCTCGCGTTATTAACAGTAGCCCGGATTTTTTTTTTATTGGCCAGGAGAAATATGGGATTCGGAAACGCTTACGTTACATTTTTTGCTTTTATTTAGCCTTTGTTTAAATATTATTAAACTATACGTAGTTGTAAAAAAATAAATAAATTCATGGTTGAATGAGGCCTGTGATTATTGCGAAGCCTGATAGTCCCGGTTGAGCTGTTGCAGGTCGATGATATCCACTGGAGGTTATGGCTTATCGCCCCGCTAGCGGTGATTTTCTGTGGCTACTAGCCTCACGGCCGCCGTACAGGCAGCAGGCAGGCCCGGGCTGTCTTCAGAGGAGGCTCTCGGTCCGTAAATGCGACAAAATCAGCGCATAATGTGTCTTATTGTAAAACGGTGGTGTTAACGTCGACCATGCTGCCGTTCCTGTGATTTAAATACAAGTTAGCTGCTGTGACGTCAAATATGTCGGTGTTGCTGTGTTATATTTTAATATAGTGTCCCTTTAATATTCTTACAACACTTCCACAGGGACCTTTACATGGCAGCCGGCTGCTCGGCCCTCCTACCCTCTCCCGGTACCGTGCAGCTGCAGCATCCGTCATCTCAGCCTCCACACTAACGGGATGACGAAGGGAACCGAGCCTCCGCACGTAGGCTACCGGCACGGCGAGGCGACATTCATGGACTGTAGGAATTTCTAAAACCTCGGTGGCAGCGCAGCAGAAATATAAAGTGACTTAAATTTTCATTGTTGAGACTTATCCATCTTTGTGCCACTGGAGCTGGTGGGAACTTGGAGGCTACTTTAAAGGAATCAAGGACTCTAATGAACCAATAAGAAACGTCTCATCAAGTAGAAATTATATTTATTTAATATTTGTGTAATAACCTGAGATCTGCTGCAGTCTTCATCAAGGAGCAGATGTAATCAGAGTTGCAGTATTGTACAAAATATAAGATATACTATCAGGTCATTAGGTCACACATACAACCCACAGAAGACACTGATCATTCTGGCATCATGATGGTGGAAGCCACCATCACCTCGAGTCTCAGGACTACTGCAATCTGACATTTTGGTTCCTCTGTGGGAAAGAACGGAGCAACCGGTGGTGGTCCTCCAGCAACATGGACTACCACGCTGAGTGCTGCTTCTGTGATCCTGAGGAGGGTCACGGTGACGAGCCGCCGCTTCACAGTATCCACGCGCCCAACCGGATCCGCCCGTCCTCCTACAGAGCCCTGAGGAGTGCTGTGTCCAGTCTGGCCCGCATCGATGACTTCTTCTGTGAGAAGATAGGTTCGGGCTTCTTCTCGGAGGTCTTCAAGGTATGTGAGCTGTCTACTGATAAAACAAAGGCTTCTCAGTGCATCTCAGTCCAGTCCACTAATGATCCCCTTTCTATAGTTCACCTGCTAGAATATATGCTATGTTTACTTTCGTCTGCAGCATCCTGTTCACCTGTCCATTTATCAAATCAACATTTGACATGCATGCAGGAAAATAACACCACAACATTTAGAAAAGCAATACTTGAATCATACATGATTAAGAGACATTATTTGAACCTTACTTGTCAAGTTTATTTCTTCATATCTATCTTTATTATTAAATATCGGGTACCAGCTATTAACAGATCCACATGAAATGATATCAATGAGTTCCACACTCTTACACATTGTACATTTGGGGGACAAAGGAGCCCTGATGTGTGATTGGTACTCTGTATTAGCAGAGTATCAATATCAGTTCATCCCCATGGCCAACACAAACTCAAACCCAAAGATATTCAGTTCACAATGATAAACACATGAGAAAAACAGCACACAAGCTGCAACCAGAGACTGTTTGTAATTCTTGCTTTATAAATGACAGTAAAGCCACACTATGCAGGATTCTCCTAAGAATCAATGTATAGACACATACAAAAGTAGTCTCTCTCAGTCAGCACTTTTGACCAACTAGAAATGTTTGGCGGTGTGTTTTGGTGCAGATACTCTGTCCTCTGCCTGTATTTTCTTATTTTTGTCCTATTTTCTGTGCTCGGGACATTAAAGGGTGTGTATCCCCACTGCACTCAGGTGAGGTCAGGGCTTCATAAAAAGGAAGTGACCTGGTGCCAGACCATAAGCAGCACACATGCACAAGACGCAGTGCCAAAATAGAATGCAAAAACAGCGAGGCAAAATGCCAAGCAAGAACAAATCTCACGTTGGCTTTCACTTTCGCTGGTAAGGGTATTTTCAGAAAGTAATCGACAGTCCTTCATAGTACGTTTAACATGTGGCAAAAAAGTCAAACCTGACTCACTGTTTGCCACAATGCAATACAAAGTCATTGCCTATGTATCAGCCATTCCATTTACATGATCAGTCCCTTATGGAATTACTCGGACAGATTAATAAACAACAAACCAAAAATTCTTGTGCATTTTACTCACCAGCATCTAACCGCACAATATACTGGCCTGCCTTGAACAGTCAGCTTTAAATGTCCCTGGAGATATCCAGCCCTGGAATTTAAATACAGTTCACAATATTCTCAGATCCTCTCATTTTCATTCAGCATCCATAAGAACTGTAAATGTTGCTCCAATAACTTGCCAGAGTTGTAAAATCATTCTTCTGAGCACTATAGGCTGAAGCAGCATTTTGGCATCCGATATACCTTCACAGATAAATGATAACTGCAAGCATGTAACAACTATTTGACGAACAGCCATGAATGTCCATGTCTCCCTCAGAATAAGTGTTATAACTTTTCCCCTCTAGAATCACCATCAGGCCAACATTTTAACTTGCCAATCACAACCAAATATCTGCAAAACTACATTCCCATCAGCCTCAGCTGTACTTTGTGTTTACTGCCAATTAGCAAATGTCCGCATGCTAGTTTTGGTCTTGTTTTCAATGTAGAAAAAAGGTCTTCAACCGAACGTTTTGTCATACAGGGTGTCTACAGGTCCTTAAAAAGTCTCAAATGTCTTAAATGATTTTTTCTTTATATAAGGTCTTAAAAAGTCTTAATTTGTCTTATATTCAGGTTCGGTCTTATATTTCTGATCACATTACCGCGAAAATTTCTCCAGCCTGACAGACCCAGTGACTGTTTACAATCATTGGACAGACCGAAGAGTTGCGATAATAAATAGCAGTTATGACAGCTTAACTTAAACTCCTTACCATTCACTTTGAACTGACATCAGTGTGTTTACTTTAAATTTAACTTGGTTATATCTTACACCCTGTCATAGTTTTAGTTGACAAAATTTCCATTGAATTTAAGTCAAGATAATACAAAAAAGCATATACCAGGGCATATTGTGCAGCTGTTTAATAACATCTGCAAAATATATCAGTTCCTTCAGATTTTTATATCAAAATTCAAACATGTTTTCTTTCTGTAAAACAAAATATGACATGTGCTTACAGAAGCTATTACCAGCCAATTTTAACCAAAAATATTGTGACATCCACCCATCAATCAATCTGCAACTTTTAGCCACACAGAGCTAAGTTTAAGTTAGCTAGTTAGCAACAGCATGCTATGTCGGTGTGTCTTCGTTTCCCCAAAATACCGTGGTTACAGCCCTCTGGCTAGAATTAATTCACTTTGAGGAGAGTGGTATCTGTGGCAGCTCCACATTATGCACAAGGCATTTTACAGTGGACTGCTTCAGCAACCAAGACTACAAGGAGCATACGATGGACTACGTCTCTCGCACCGTGACTGATACTACAATCCTACTATATCCTAAATTCCTCCCAGTGTTATATCCCGCCTTTCTATCCTGTCTCACTCATATATAATACTGAAGCTAGATACTCTCAAAATGTTAGATACTCGCTCTGTGCAACAGCACTATGGCGATGACTCCAAGTGATGCATAATGCACAAGTCAGATTGAGCATAACATGATTTACACAGCAGCATAAAGATGTGATTCCCAGTGGGTCCTGACTGAAGCTTCGCTAATGCATTGCACTAATGTTTAAGTCATTAGTTGTTGCATTAAAGGCCTGTTTGTAATTCATGCACATACATTTGTGCGTCTTCATTTGTGCATATTTGTCGTGTGTTGCACAGACAGCGTGTGGGTGTGTGTATGTCAGGTGATGGGCTGACTGGAGGACAGATCCCACTGTCCAGACTAAGTAGATTACTCTCACACCACCTGTGTGTGTGTGTGTGTGTGTGTGAGAGTGTGTAGACATCCTACTTTTTTTCTCTTAGGTAGTCTTTATGTACGTGTGTAAATGATCGCCTCCTGCCCACCACCAAATCAAGAGTCCACACAGCATCCACATGCATCAGTCATGACCATGTACAGTAAAGGCATGTAAAGTAGTTGTTGGAGTATTTGCTCAGGGTGAGGGTTTATACAGAGTGGATTCCAGCGCACATTCCTCCGCTCTTATCTGAAATAGCCAAAGCTTTACACACTCACTCCCAGAAACAGAGTCATCGAAAACCAGGGGAGTGGCGCCTGGTATAGATGAGGACTGTTTATGGCTCGAAGTAGTTTGACCAACATCTTTTATAAAACTTCATACTTAAAAGTTACTCAGTGCTTCATATGATTTAAATGATATGAATACCTCTGGTAACATCCAGTGGTTTAAAGTGCTGCAAAGGATGAAGTTTTGTGTCTTTTATTTTTCTATGTAGATCTGTCCACAAACCACAAACTAGGGTTGCAACAGTATGGTACAATAACAGTCTTAGAAAACACACAGTGTTACAGTGTTGCGGAATAATTATTATCAGTCAGAATGACGTTTAAAGGAATGAAAACAGAGGGGTTTTTTGGTTGAACAAACGTTTTGTTACTATAATTGAAACTTCAAACCATTTTTTAACGTAAGTATGTGTTTCTTCTTCTTCCAATATCGTCGGCAAGCAAACCCACGGTATGATAGCCGTCAACTTTTATATCACAGTATATCTTGAAACCAATATATTGCTGCAACTCTACAGCAAACCAATCCCACTATTTCAAGGACACTAACAATATCGCAAGGCTCAATAATGATTGCAAGGGGCAAATAAAATGTCATGTTGGGCGAGTAAATGTAGCAACACACTGCTGGCACTTACCTGTTATTTTCCTGGAGCTGATGATGGAAGTAGCTAAGCAGTGAGCCATCTCACTTCTTTCTTATTTATTTTGAAAGTTGTACATGTGCAGTACTGCTCTCGGGTACTCGAGAGAAAATGTGGGTAAAGTTTATGAACTGAAGCACAAGCGAGCATTTCATTTATCCCGGGAACAGGAATTAAGTAGGGTAAAACTCTTAACTATGTATTGTGCAGTTTGCTGCAAGTTTGCGAGCAAGGCGAATTAAATGGGAACATTTTTCAAAGTATGTCTTCATTGTCTTTACTGTTATTTGATAACCGCTAATAAATAAAACAGTTTGTTTTAGGGGCAAGTTAAATTGACTTTGGGCAAGTAGATTTCCGACCTACTTGCCCAACCAGGCAAGTGTAAAAACATCATTAACATTGAATCCTGAATTGTCCTCATTCTGTTTATTCTGTGCACACTTAAAGTGAAACTGATGGTGATCTTCTCAGCTGTGTGGCTGAGATAGAAAACGGTTCATTTCAACCACAGGGGGGCAGCTGTTACTTTAAAATGGCTAGTTAAATCAACCTAGAAACTAACAGTGGTGCCAGTACAGTACAGAAGTAATCCAACTAGAAGTGTGTGGCAGTGTATTCACCTGCAGAGACTCCGCCCTCTGTCTGTATTTTCCTATTTCCCTCTTACATTGCTATGTTTGGGACGTTGGAGGAATGAGAATCAGAAGTTTATTAGGTTTATTATTATTACTGTTAAACTCAGCCTGCTGTTTTCCTGTTAACTCTGTTGTGTTAGCGTGCGTACCTCCTGTCTGCTGCTGGGCCAGGTCTCAGTAATGGCCCATTGGATTTGTGCAGATCAGGAGGGTTGATGGGAAATCCAGAAAGCCTATTAGTGCTACGCTATTAATATACACATACACACACATACACACACACACACACACACACGCACGCACATACACACACACACGTACACAGAGATGCATGCGCTTGCAGGTCCAGCCAGACACTGTCTGAACTTTGCAGGCACAGGCACAAATTACCAGTCAATGACCAGTCTGGTCACACACATGACCACAGACCCACTGTACCTGCAGCTTCACATGTTCAGCACATGTTCATGAAGTGTGACACTGGGATTCTCTGCTGTACAGTGTAAAGGTCAAACCCAAGTGAAAACTAGCCAGGTGTTTTTAGACTTGGAAAATAATCTGAAAAAACAAAACAAAAAACAGCTTCACTACAAATTAAAACTATTAAATGTAACATTTCTGCATCTGCATGTCTAAATGACTCAACCTTATGTCATATATTTTTTCATTTGTATACTTATATTTTCCCAAAGGTCTGCACTAATATTAAAACCCAGAGAAATCTGTAATTTGATTTGAGGTAACGGTGTGTTTCATTTGGCAGGGTGCTAGACTGCGACCAAAATTGTCCCATATTTTTTGTTAAAGTGCCTGTCAAAATTTCACATGGTCGCATTTTTGCAGTGGCATGATGCAGACTGAAGTCTCTAACTCTGACAAAGTGACAGCTGTGGCAGGTCTGCGTTATATCTCTGGTGTTTGTAATGTCTGTATCATCACTGCGCTGCATTTTTTTAATCATCTGGTTAAATTTCTCGCTCTGACCAGGCGCCGTTTCATGCACCTTGCAGTCCCTCTGTCTCACTCCCCACAGCTAGGGACTGCTCTGCTGGAAGGACAGCAGGGAGCAGCCCCAGTGGCGGGGGATACGCTGGTGGCCAGTGGCAGCACTGGGTCTAAATTGTGCATCAGAAAGTTTGCTGATGCAGTTGGGAGTCGAGGCAGCCCAGGATCAGACACCTTGTGCTGGGGTTTGAAGAAAAAAAAAGACACAAACTGCGACTCCAGCCTGATGCGTCTGTTTGATAATTAAGGACAAGCTTGACTAAATGTCAGCTAACTGTGTGGGGACCCAGTGTTGCGTATACAGTAGCTCTTTGTGTGTTTTTATCTTTGCTGTGCCACTTAGTTAGCATTAGCTAACTCTATCCAATGACTGTATTTTGCTGTGTTCACAAGATGAAGCAAGACATCTCCATATCTCTCAGTGTTTACAGTGCTTCCCAACTGTAAACCCTCTCTGGTTGTTTGTTACAGGTGCAGCATCGGATCACAGGGCAGGTGATGGCACTGAAAATGAACACGCTGGCTAGCAACAAAGCTAACATGCTCCGAGAAGTGCAGCTCATGAACCGGCTTTGTCACCCCAACATACTCAGGTAGGTAAAAACGTACATCTGAAAACACATTTCCAGTGTGGTATCGAAACCTTAATGTTGTCAGGTGAGATTAGATCACTATAATGAGTGTTAATTGTCCTTTTACTAAAACATCTGATCAGGTTCAATCACTGTTTTTCTCAGCAATTGGTAAACGGTGAAACAAATACTGCTAATACACCTATTAGTCTGGTTTTAAGGGGACATGTGCATTGTACTGTGTAATGTTCCTTTAAAGGCAGGTACACACATTACAATTGTCTTGCCAGTTATAATTAAGATTTGAGCATTACAATAGATCAAACTTTAGTTTGGAGTGTGTCGACTTTGGGTGTTAGATTATTCAAACTGTTTACTTTCTGATCCAGACGCATCAGATTTTTTCAAACGTTTAATTTTCTACAGCTAGATCCAAGGCCGTTGACATCACGTGTGATGATGAGAAATAATAGTTCAAATATAACCCTAAAACATTTCAGCTGAAGTTGCGCCTCCAGGGCTCTCTGAGAAGTTCTCGGTACCCAACCTCTCCGTCCACCAACACATTGAAATGTAGCATTTTTGTTGTTTCTTTACCTTTCTGTAGGGCTGTAGTACTCAAGTTGGGTCTCGTTCTGCGAGTGCTTCCTCTTCCCTGTATGTTTTTATCCAGCTGAGAACATACAGCACTCAGCTGTTCAGACAAAGAAGTGTCTCAGCAGCTGGTGAGGCAATGCTGTGAGTGAATGATAAACTTGGATGTGGCTCCTGATGAACTCTTCTTAAAAATATCCCATCACTCAGTTTGCACCATGGCAGTATCAGATGACTTTGTCATTACTACTAAGAAACACAGGGGGTCGCCAGAGTCAACATATTTCACCATAGGGGGCTTTGAAATGCGTGATGAGATAATGGGAGTGCAGAGAAAGGTATTTCAAATCATATTTCTTCTGCTCTCTTCAGGTTTCTTGGGGTTTGTGTGCACGAAGGTCAACTCCACGCTCTGACTGAGGTAAAAATTTTACTCGAATCTTTCTTCTTTTTAAACTGTCAGATTTCTTCAGTTTCTTGAAACGTCTGAAGTATGTAATAGATAAAATAAGTCTTAAAACCCACCAGTAACATTGGGGAGGTATCCATGGCAACATTATAAACTCTGTTTGTATCTTGCAGATGGTCATAAATGATCCATGTGTTGGTTGTCTCTTTCGGCACACGTTACATGTCAATATCTGTCAGGAAGATTTATTGAAGACATGTATTTGTTTCTCTCTGCAGTATATAAACGGAGGCAACCTGGAGCAGCTGTTGGACAGCGACCTGTACCTGTCGTGGTGCGTCAGGATTGATCTGTCTCTGGATATCGCCCGAGGCCTGCAGTACCTGCACAACAAGGGCATATTCCACAGAGACCTCACCTCCAAGGTACAGCATACAGGTTGATTCAATAAATAGAAAGTGAGGCGCTCTGCTATGTTGTTATTAAAGCAACATTACACAGATTTTTCACCCTAAAACAAAGTTTCAACATCATTTAGATCGTACAACAGAGTATTAGGGCCACATTGAGAAAAAAATAAATCTGAGATTTCGAGGAAAAAAGTCTTAATTTCAAGAAAAAAAATCATAACGGGCCTATTCAGCTATTCTGCTAACTAAGTCTAAAAATAACTTTCAAAGGTTGCTTTACACTTGACTTGAACCCCAGCCATGGTTTATGCATGTGAATATCTCGTGCATAAACCATACTTCCCTCACGTCTTCTCTCTGATGCAGACTTTGTCGCTCCTCTGCACAAAAAACTCACTAACAGCCGCTAACATCTGTCTTTTTAATGTCATGGGAAATCTACATATACACCCGGGTCAAATGACACTGCAGTAGTCCTGGGTATTCATCAGCTGCGGCTGTGATCGGCATTGATGGAAACACAACACCCAGGTCAATGCGGTAATTTTAGCCCCTTAACCGGCAAGGTGCAATGATGCGCCACCACAAAATACGGCCTGTCTCCGCCCAAGCAGCGCTCAAACATTGTTACAAATCAGTCTGCACTGAGTGAAAGAGTGGCTGAATAAGTAAGAGATATATATATGAAGAAGTAACCACCGTTTTTAGTGTGTCATGTTGAATGCAACACAGAAAGGCATACTCGTCTGCTGCAGAGCTCTACTGGCAATGGGAAAGTAGTCTAGTGCCAATTTTTAGCAGGTTTTCCCGTGTTTAGAAAACTCACGTACACGTGTTAATTTCAGTGGAAAAGTGAGTGAGTAGCATCTCCCGGGAGAAGAGCGTAACACTTTACAGCTAATGCCATCTTGTAAAAAGCCTCAGGTTATTGATGGAAAGTTTACAACTGTAGCCTGAACAGGTCAGAACAGAGAGCTCATCTTACAGAATGATTTATTTCATCACAGCCTGGACAAATAAAACCAAAACTATCTGCATGGCTAGACTAGAGTTCAGTGAGAAAATGTTTTTTGTACTTTGAGGTGATTTATAAAATTTTACAAATACTTGTTTGTGGATCTCACCTACTGACTCTTTTTCCTGTACAGAACTGTTTGGTTCGCTGTGATAATGGCGTGTTCACGGCTGTAGTGGGAGACTTCGGCCTGGCAGAGAAGATCCCCGATTACAGGTCAGTGGGGTGAAATCCAGAATCTTGATGCCTTTTCCTCTGCTGTAGTCAAACAAGCAAACAAATCTGTATCCACTGAGGAGCCAGTATTTAAATCTGAGTCAGTACAGGAGGTTATTTATGCTTGGTGTCAAAGGTCCGTGCCATCTCAGTGTGTCTTTTGTGCCTAATGTATCGATGAATTACTCCTAGTACAGAACTAGGTCTCTATATGACACCAGAGATGAATACACTCTATCATTAGTTGTGGATAAAGCTTTATTTATTTTTATAATTCCTTAATTTATGAAAGAATTATTGGCACAGAGGTGTTGCTAATATTTTGTTTCCTGCATGGGAAAAAATCAATATAATATGGCCAAACACAACAACAAAGCCTGTCAACAAAATTAAGCATGGGCAGGGCTGTTGCTTTTATTGCCTAATGTTATTCAGTGCAGTCTAAATTTACATCATAGACTGTGTCTATAATATACAAAACATCATATAAAAAAATTATATTCTACATAAATAAACTGTAACAATAACTCACAGCAAATTCTGACTATAGTAGTGATTCAGAGTGAGCACCTGACTTCATGGAAGATCTCTCTTTCTTTGCAGTGACGGTGTGGTGAAGCAGCCTCTGGCCATCGTGGGCTCCCCCTACTGGATGGCCCCTGAAGTTCTGAGAGGAGAGCTGTACGATGAGAAGGTATCTCCACAGGATCTTTGGTTTCAAACACACTCAAGATGATTATTCAGGAGTAAAACAGGCCACAATTTAATCCCTATTATTCGAACCCAGGGTGGGGGAGCCCTTCTGTGCATGTTCTGTGCATGTTTGCATGTTCTCCCCATGTCAGCGTGGGCTTGCTCTGGGTACTCTGGCTTGCTCCCACAGCCCAAAGACATGCAGTGACTCTAAATTGCCCGTAGGTTTGAATGTGTGTGAATGGTTGTCTGTCTCTATGGGTCAGCCCTGTGATAGTCAGACGACCTGTCCAGAGTGTACCCTGCCTCTCGCCCAGTGTCAGCTGGGATAGGCTCCAGCCCCCCCATGACTCTCAAGAAGATAAGTGGTTATGGAAAATGAATGAATGAATGAATGAAGCCATGACACTGAAAATCTTTTAGATAACACTGAGCTATGCTTTCTGTATTTCAAAACGACAAATTCTTCGCAGTGCTCCTCTCTCCAACTGGCTTTTCAACCGTTGTTTATCCTGCAACACATCACCTCTCGCGAGATTTCAGAACAAGACTTCTCCTTTAGCAAGACTTTCAATTTCAAAAATTGTTGAAGTTAGACACAAAAAACATAGGAAATATGGTCCAGGTTTAAAAACACACATTTCCTTTAAGATTGAGAGGTCCGTGCTTATACATTAAGCGACATAACTCCTCCCGCCTCGTCCTTCTTGCGGATCTCAAGTAACAATGATTGGATGTCGTTAGAAATGATCGCCCAACTCTAGTCTATACAAAGTGTGTGGTTGGCTGTTAGCATACCGACAGTGAGCTTGGGTGAGCCTTGAGGCAACATGAGGCACTAAAACGAATTCAGGGAGTGCTGAATCTGAAATAAATTAAACCTTTCTAATATTTTTCAGATGTTTTATGACAGAGTATTAGCACAAATACCAAAGACGTATTTGTGAAATCTTGGTTGAGCCCTAACCTAACTTATGTGTGCATTCTCAGAGAACTAACCTAAATTCCTCTCCTCTGTTCAGGTGGACGTGTTTGCGTACGGCATCATCCTGTGTGAGATCATCGCCCGGATTGAAGCTGATCCTGACTTCTTACCCAGGACAGAGGTACCCTTCACGCCTATAATTCAGTCTGGTTGTGTAGTGATGTAAAGGAGAGACATGTCTCTCTCTCACGGACAGAAACATGTTGATACTTTTATATTTTATTGTGGGAAGAATAATATCTTATGTCAGTGTTCCAAAATGTTCATTAGGAGAAAAAAGAATTTCAATAGAGAGCCATGGATTCTAGTTGCAGATGTTGATCCAGGTAAAACTAGTCGTCAGTCCGCAGTGAGAGGACCTGATAGTTCTTCACCATAGGGATGCGTGTCTGTATGTGTAAATGACTGTGTAATTTTAATGGTAATTTTGTAACCTGTATTAGCAGCCGTTATGATTATTCATACTTGATGTGATGTGATGTTACTTAATATTTGCAGCAGCACTACAAGACATGGAGTAATTAACACATTACACTGAAACACTTGTGTATGTACGTGTGTGCAGGACTTTGGTCTGGACGTGGAAGCATTTGAGAACATGGTTGGGGATTGTCCCGCTGCGTTCTTTAGCCTCGCTGTGACCTGCTGTAACGTAAGTCCACGCACATACACCGTCTCATTTGTCATCATGATAACCCATTATTGCAAAATATGTTTTCAGTTTTATTTTTGCTTGTCTGACATCACCATGGACTGCGTGACCTCTCTGAGACAGTGTGTCTTTGTTGACACCGTGTTATTAAGTTCTCTAAATGAATGATTTATTGAGGTTTAGATTCTTGGCCATCGGCGTCGGTCTTTGTGTTGATCTTTTGTCCTCGTGCTGTTTACAGATGATTGCAGAGAGGCGTCCCTCGTTCTCTGAAATTGTCTTCATACTGGAGGGCATGGAGAGGGACGAAGAGAGAGAGAAGCCCATTGCACTCGGTAAGAAAAAAAAAACATTTTTCATGTCTTCATTAAATGTAAAATACATGCATTTACAGCACTGTTGATTAGGCATGTCACAACACCAGGAATTTAGTAGTCCATACCAATACCAGTGAAATCCCACGATTCTCAAAACCCACTTTGAAGCCACAGTAAAAACCAAAAAACAAAACAATGAATCCCATGTACTTCAACACTGTCTTTATGTTTTGTCATAATCCCTGCCTCAAATGCAAAGCACTATTCTGAAACAGATATTAATATATAAACTACAATACATTGACATATTTCTCCTCAACTGTTGTCATTACTTAGCACTTGTACATGTACAATGTGACGGTTGGTCGGTACATACTGCTCTGTCATATCCAGAGGAACTGCAACCCCAGTAGGGCTGCACAATGAATTGAAACTTTATCAAAATCACAATATGACCAAGTGCAATTTTCAAATAGCAGGAGCTGCAGTTTTTTTTAAAATAAAAGATAAAATGTATCCCAACACACCATTATTGATAAACTATCATGGTGCTACAGAGACACTCCAGCCTACAAATCATATTCCGGACTTAAGGGAACATGTTTGTGTGCAAAAATTACATCATCATTTTTATGTTTTTCAGCCAAAACTAAATGATCATTTCCACATTTCCACTCATATCGCAACTACAATATCTGTCAAAATAATAGCAATATAATTTTGTTTTTGCATGTGGTGCAGCCCTAATTCCCAGTACCTACGGTTCTGGAGAAAAATGAGTACTGTCACTTGTATCAGAGTATCGGTTCTTGTGACATCCTACAAGCTTACATGAGTTTTTTTCCCCCTAAATACTCTGATCTGTCCCCTGTCTCTGAGCATAGTAAGTGTTGTGCTGGAGGATGGGGCGAGGGAAATGCATCATAGATATAACAACAGCATAGATGGCCAACACTCTGATTAGCCAGAGGGTGTGCATTATTTTCAAAAAAACGTGTTAATCAATGCAGGGATCCTCTTCAAGACATAATCTCAAGATCAGGTTATAAAGCAGGACCCATTTATGACCCCATTGTGCTTTAGTGATACATATTTCCAAACAAACTTTCATTAAAAGTAGCACAAACCATTTGACACACAGGAGTTGCACATCTTGCCCAGTTGGGCATCCAGCCTTGGCCACAGCGCCTGACACATGATGAAATCACATGACTGCCACATACAGGTTTCCTCTTTCAGGTTTTTCCCTGGAGAGTTAGCTTACTTCAAGGCTGACTCATGCCCAGACAAGAGATGAATGAAAAAGGAAGTAGACTTTTGGTAGAACTCCCGGGAAATACCAGGATGTCATGCTCTTGGAGTTCCACCAAAAAATCTACTTTTGTTTTACCGGTAAAAAATACCTGAAGGAACCGGGAAATTTTTAGCACATCATTTACCAAGACAACTTCCCTAAACAGAGCACACAGTTCAACCACACAGTCTATGGCTAAAACTGGTGAGAGAATATAATGCAAAAGAGAATAAAAAAGTTCTTGATAGTTATGTTGACTCAGGTTAATCTTCCACCCCACTCACATGTCTTTCTTCTTCTTTTCCTTACTCAGAGCCAGTGGCGGTAGACGTCAGCCCGTACCGGCGCTGCAGCTCTCCCTGTCACCCTGGTGACCGCAGCCAGCAGCGGCAAGGCTTAGCAAGGAGCCAGTCAGACATGTTACCCCCAGCAACCCTGACCCCACCTCTTCTCGGGACCCCTGCGCGGGTCAACCCCTTCTCTCTCAGACAGGATCTGAATGGGGGGCGGTGTAAACTCTTAGACACGCCGAGCAAGTCCGTCATCTCCCTGACCTTCACCCTCCCGGCGCTGCGGGACCCGTGTTCCTCCCCCCACATTCTCCGAGGGATGCCTGGAACGCGAACGCTGCCGAGGAGATGCCGGTCACTCCCCTGTACTCCAGAGCTCAGCCGGACTGTAGCCTTGTCAAGAGACACAGAAGGGAAGGACGAAAAAGAGGAGGATGTCAGAGCGGTGATTAGGAGAGGTATAGGGGAGGTTGTGGAGGACGAGATGAGGAAGAACACGGGGATGTCAGAGAGGGCAGATGAAAGGTTGCAGGTAGAGCAAATGGAGATAACTGAGAAGAGAGAGTTGTTGAAGGAGGAAGATGAAATGGGAGACGATTCAGGTCTTCCTGTGGAGCTGGAGATGGTGTCACTGGAGCGGTTAGAGGAGGAGGAAGAGGAGGAGGAGGAGGACGAGAGTGTGTGTCTAACAGAACCCATGGACTGCACCAAGTCTCCTGAGCCAGCAGAGGGAGTCCTGGACTGCACACCTGGAAGACCCCTGCTCACCTCCACTTCCTCTTCCTCCTTACAGACAAATGGCTGGCGACTTCCCATCTCCAACGGACCTCCCTCCTTGCCCGCTCTGCCACGACTGGACAATAACAACGGCTCGGCCCTTGTGATTGGCCAGCAGGTGCAGTGGGGTGGAGGAGGACGGGCTAATGGTTACAGCGGAGCCCAGGTCCAGTCCTCTGACCCTAACGGCCCCTCTGAGCAGGACGAGGTCATTTCCTGTCCGGGCTGCTGTCTGGTGGGTCTGAGTTTTCCCTCTGTGTGCCTCCGTGGTTCAGCTGCCGTGCCTACTCCCCGCCGAAGGGCTTCGTTACCACGGCAGCGACCCTACCGGAACCTCAACGGCACCATAACTGGTGGCAGCGCTTCCTCGTCAACAACAGCCGCCACGGCAACCAAAGCTCTACTGTGTCGCAGCACAAATGGACTAGTAGTGGGTGGGCCCACAGTGCCATGTGAGCCTGGGCGGTCCCTGCCAGAGGCCCAGACATAAGCCTGCTTACTGGGGATTTGGTTTTGAACTTGCGACATGCACCGGTACTAAATGTTAGCGGACAAACATAGCAACACAAAAGGTCGCTATACTAACACCAAGAACCCAATACTGACCCCAGCCTCTGAAACGTGTTGTTAATTCTGTGCAGTCACAGCAAACAGTTGGTGACTAGAGTGCCACCTGGTGGGCTGGAGGATTAAACACAACAAATCGCTGTGACGGTGAAGAACACGGTGGTGTAACGGAAGAGGTGGCTAAAGCAGGCAGAATACGGCTGAACATTGAACAGTCAGGGTCAACAACACATTACTGCCACTGGAATGGTGCTGATCCAAACAGAGCAGCTAGTCTGACGCACAGTGATGCTCGTCCCAATTTTTCTGAACCAAATCAAACTGAACTCAACTGTGCTGGCTTCAAATCTGGAGGCTGTCGCACGGGGGAAAAAAGGTGTGTGGCTGATTTAAGAAGCTAAGTCTAAGCATACTTGTGGTTCATTACAACGTGGGTCTTATTTTGGTAGTCTTGGCCATTGTTTCTATCAGTAATAATAACATTGTACTCACCAAGTTAACTGCTGAGGTCTGTGAACACGTGACAGTGGACACTGGTCAGTTTTGGTTTTGCCTCAGAATGTATTGATGGCCTGACTGCTCGTGTTTGTTACCACGTATGGTTTCATTGTATTGCAGTGATTAGTACAGTGCCGGTTCAAAACGTGCCTGTTCAGAACGGGCCGTCTGTTTGGCCTGTGGTATTGCTGGTTGCAGCTTTCTCGAGAACCACTCAAACAACTTCACACTCAGCACTGCGTCTCCTTGGGTGCTGAGCAATACACCTGGTCCCCCACAGCTACAGATTTATTATAAGTTTCACTGCCAATACCAACATTCCTGATCCCACTCACAAGGTCTGCCCCTGAAAAATCCATCGCGGCTACTCATGATCAGAAACACTAGTGAAATACACTCAGTGGAGTTATTAATATCTAAATAGGCGGACTAGTTGCTCGCTTTGACATAACCACCGCAATTTTAAAGTAGAGCAAGGTATTTTGTCAGGTGTAAGGCGTCAGAAACATTGGTGAAATGCACTTAGCGAGACATTTTGACTCTGCAGAGCCCTGAAACCCTGCCTCCACTGCTGCACAGTTCACTTGTTTATTCAGAGTTTATTAATACTGAATGTGTCGCTTATCAAATTTGACAGTTCACATCCCTGCACCCCCAGCAATACACCTGTGAAGTGTGAAGTTGATTGGATGGACAGTTCTCGAGATATGGGCAGGAAACACAGACAGCTTTATCGTTAGATTTCACCGTGTTCCCAGTTCTCAGCAATAACTTAAGTAAGTATAGATATAGACAATGGCCCACACTACAAAAATAAGTTAAAAGATGAGGATGAGGATTGTCCTTTAATTTGTACAGTGCTTTTTGGCAAAGGTGGTGGGAGGAGAGAACCTTTTGTAATTCATTGCCCCTCCCTTTATGGAGGAAGTTTAGGAGGAATAAAAACTCTTTTGTTTTGCATGGCGGCGCCGGCAGCGGCGCTCTGCAAGCCCACGACTGATGGAAACACTGCTGCACTGCACTGTTAATCCCAGGTTGTATAGGGACACATGTAAAGCACAGTGTGGCTGCTGGTTCATAACTGTATGTGAAAACACTGTTTTTAATTCTATTTAATTGATTAACAGTAGCTACAGGGGGAATATTTATAAAATGAATAAAGATGATTTACTTCTGACATTTTTATAGCAGTTGAACTGTGTGTGTGTGTGTGTGTGTGTGTGTGTGTGTGTGTGTGTGTGTGAGAGACAGAGTGAGAGAGGAGCTGATATCTGTTGCTTTGGGGGACTTATCCTGGGCTTGTCATGTAAATTCTTTATTTTTGCACTTCAGTTCAGAGCACTTTGCAGTAAGACACCAGGCTTTTACTAAACGGTGCTTTATTTAAATCTGTGCTACTGGTGTTTTATATATGTGTGTGTGTGGGTGTGTGTGAGTGTGTGTGCGTGCGTGCGTGCGTGCGTGCGCTACTGGCCCAACAAACTACAAACCTTTCATCCTTTGACATCTGCTCCCCCTCACATGTATCTCGTGTGTCTACATGTGCATTTTGATTACACTGTTGTAACTTAAAAAGTGGTATGTGAAGCAGGTATGCGTATTTATTGTACAGATCATTCCACACACTGTGTGTGTATGTGCTTTTGAGCGAAAGGTAGAGTGATGGATACTCGCAGGATAACTTTTATCCCGTCATTTCTGATGTTGAACTATGATCTCGCTTCATTTCTATGTTCTGTTCTTCTATACAGCTAGAAACCTGCGTGCAATAATCTGGTAATAAACAAATATGGTTGTGCATAACCCACTGTGCTGTTTTTAATATTTTTTTTCTTTAACATTTACTACATGGGTGAAAGTGAAACGGTACTTACCTGGTGAGATGGTGAGTATGTGTATGTGCGAAAAGATAAAAGTCCCAACCATGCCACAAGACAATCAGTGAAAAAAGGCAATCACATGAGATTTATTAAATCGGTTAAGTGTTTAAAATTTAGGGACATCTGTTGGCATATGAAATATAATTATAACTAACTATATTTTCATTTCTGAATACAAATACTCGTCTTGACAAAACCACCATGCTGTCCATCATATTTAGCTATCACTGTAGCAGAGGAGAAGAAGATACTTTATTTATTTTTTTCACTCTGTTGTCATATACACACAGGCCCGAAATACACACACATGCACAAACAGAACCTATACATGCATTAAATATAGAAATGTCAGAGCAAGGGGCAGCCTTGGACAGCAGTTAGGGGTTTGGTGTTTTGCTCAAGAGCACATTGGCAGTGCCCAGGAGGCAAACTGGCACCTCTCCAGCTACCAGTCCATGCTTCGTCCTTGGTCCAGACAGGGACTTAAACCTGTGACCTTCCGATTCCCAACTCAAGTCGCAATGGACTGAGCTACTGCCGCCAGGAGTGTGGTACGTACTGAATATAACTGAATCACTATGTGCCAAAAAATCACAACATACACACCTGATTCGTAACTTAAAAGCCAGATAATAGAGTTAAATGTGTGAATAATAGACGTCTTTGACTATAAAAAATGCTACTAAATAAAATAATATTAAATGTTTTCTTTTGATTGATTCATCAAACGACACACCGCCTCAGTCTTTATGTAGCTTGTCTCATACTGACAATACCAGCAACAATAAAAGGATTGTAATTAAAACTGAAATAACCAAAAAGTACCTTACCTTACCTTAACTTTATGAAATCTTAATAATAAATAACAAGCTAAATTTTAGATACATTTTGACAATGTTTGACATTAAAATGGATGAAAATGACTTAATAGATTAACCGAGCCAGGCTGCAGCATCTCCAAAGAAAAATGATAAAGTGCACTAGGAGCTGAATTTGTTCCTGGAAAACATACACTACATGTCATGCTTTAGAGATTAAACACTAAACGGAAAAATGGAGAAATCTGTTCTCCAACCAGGCACCGTGAACTCTTAAAAACCCTACATGCAAACACACGACCTCTCAGTGAACTTGTCTACTCTTATCTACAGCACGAAGCTCTGCAGAAACCAACATTCTTATTCCTGTACCACAACATATCACAAAACCTCTTCCTGAGGTATAACCTGATAACATTTCTATCCTCGCTTGCAGCCGTCAGCAGCTCTGCAACAAACTTTTACTTCCAAAAAAGGAAATACCACAAAAACATGTGCTGCAACTCACACATTCTTATCACCTGTGTGATGTAACCGTAAAATACAAAAATCTAAAAGCCACAGAAAGAACTGTGGGTGCCTGTGATGCAGATCTGCTGCCCTCATTAACCTCGAGAAAATGGGTCAGACAGGCTGTTAACACTCACCAGCTGTGAGTCTAGACAGAACACTGTTATTCAACAATACGTTGGGCTTATATTACCGCAGGACATTTCCCACAAACGTAGTTTCATTTTCATTCTATAGGGGGAATGGTTTCCTGCAGTTAGCTGCCATTTCTTGTAAATGGTGGAGGGAGGGGTGAGCAGAGGGTGAGGCGAGGCGTTATCAGAGGAGCATACAAGAGGATATAGACGCTCATGTCAGATAAACAGCAGACTCTTTTACAGCTATATGGAAGATCATGGTTCATAACTTTTTGATAATTTTCCAGTAATTTCCAAGTCGTTTCATAGAAAGGACCATGTGCTGTATTTTGGCACTATGTAAAGGGAAATTCTAAATTACTGTTAGTGTGACTGAGAGAGTTTTAAAGTCAGTACACAGCTACACACATAACAATGTGAATTCTGTCTACAGGCATGAATATAATGCAACATGAAAAACATAGTATAAGTAGAAGTATTGAAGGGGAACTTCCTATGATCTGAGGCAGTCCAAAAACATATGTTAACATGAACAACTCTCTCCCAAAACCAAAAGCTAAAGTGCTAAAACTCAAATTAGTGATGTCACTGAGTGTGAAGTCTGCAGCTGCTCCATGCACAGTGAATTGGGTAAATTTTCAAAGGCACATCAAAGGGCAAGCCAAAATCTGAAGGTACACCTGTATTTATATCTGTGCACAATAGCTTCTATAGCATGTGTTATCGCTCTTATCACGACATAATACAATGAAAATAAGGAAAAATAGCTCTCGTGATACTGTCGCCTGACTCTCTTTGTTGTCATTATATCTGTGCAATAAAGCAATCCATTGTCCTACTCATGGCTTTCTCCTTTGAAATGTTATCGGCGACTAATAAGTTCCCTTAGTTAGGAAATGGGTGCACACAACATACTGATGCAGTCAGTTAAAAATTAATTCATGATTTATTGTACAGGCCCAATTGAATATTGCAATAATAATGTGTGGTTATTACAAAACCCCACGGCACACATGGATTAGCATCACGGCTCACCAGTGTGTCACGGCACATCATTTGAGAAACACTGTTCCAGATCACTGCTTCCCAACCTGGGGGTCTAGACCTCGGTTAGGGGTCGCTAAAGCTTCACAGTGGGCCTTTTTATCTCAATTTCTTTAACCTTGTAAAGCACTTTGTGCTACATTTATGTATGAAAAGTGCTTTATAAATAAAGATTGATTGATTGGTTGATTGATAAAATATCCATAAAATACACTCACCGGCCACTTTATTAGGTACACCTGTTCACCTGCTCGTTAACACAAATAACTAATCAGCCAATCACCTGGCAGCAACTCAAAGCATTTAGGCGTGTAGACAAGACGACATGCTGAAGTCCAAACCGAGCATCTGAATGAGGAAGAAAGGTGATTTAAGGTTTAAAGGTCATTTAAAGATGATTAAGGGACCACAGTGTACCCATCTTCTGATGGCTACTTCCAGCAGGATAACGCACCACGTCACTAAGCTCATCTCAAACTGGTTTCTTGGACATGACAATGAGTTCACTGTACTCCACTGGCCTCCACAGTCACCAGATCTCAGTCCAATAGAGCACCTTTGGGATGTGGAGGAATGGGAGATTCACATCATGGATGTGCAGCTGACAAATCTGCAGCAACTGTGTGATGTCATCATGTCAAGATGGACCAAAATCTCTGAGGAATGTTTCCAGCACCTTGTTGAATCTTTGCCACCAAGACTTAAGGCAGGTCTGAAGGCAAAAGGGGTCCAACCTAGTACTAGTAAGATGTACCTAATAAAGTGGCCAGTGACTGTATGTTAATTTACTCAATAGAAAAAAAGGGTCCCTTAAGGGGAAAAGGTTGGGAACCACTCTTATAGATGACACTGAAAGCACCCAGGGGAGTGTCCGGAGTATATGGGTGCATTTTCTTTTTCAGGACTGAGAACACTACAATAGAATAGAGCTAATTCAGGTACAAAAAAGGAAACAGACATTCTGTGGGTCCACAAAATCTCCCATGGGTCTCTCATTCATTGTCTATGAAGCAGCTGCAGACTTTATACCCTATGACATCACAAGTTAAAAGACGTAATCCTCTGGTTTCTGGCTTTGAGTGAGAGTAGCTCATGTTCACAAATATGGAAATATCAATCCATACTTGAATCCATACTTGAAATGTACTTCAAAATATCCAGATTTGGTCTTCCATACAGTAAAACCACCCTGCCTGTTTTAGGAAACACTTGATAGACAAATGACCTCAACAGGAAATTCTTACGGTACAGCGCTACACTGCAGTTATAACACAACAGATAGAGAGCAAACACTCACTGAAATCTGAGATCTGTAAATCTTTTTGTTTCCCTCTCAGTTAGGAGTGTTGTAGAATGATGACAGCATGCAAGTTAAAATGTTTCAAATTATGGAGGGTTATAAATATTGTCCAAAGTCACTGTCCCAAAGTCTTTCACATTACCATAAAAGTGGAACAAGATAAGGTCTGTGCTTTCCCATTTAGCTTGTAAAAAATCCCTCATTTCATCAAACCAGCCAGAGTTCAATTTCACTTTGCTGTCCACTGTGTCACTATATGTAGGTGTGGTTTACTGACATGGAGCCATCAGACAACGGGAAGCAGCAGACAGACTCTACATCTTCACCAGGACCTGTGTGAGCGCCTGCACTCTGTAACCCAAACATGGGCAGCCAGTACTGCAACAGTAAGTCATGACTAATGATAACTATCCTCATGTTGTTCAAGGAGACATACTATGCTCATTTTCAGCTTCATACTTTTATTTTGTACCTTTAAATAAATGTAAAATTTTCACAATGTTAAAGTATAAGTGTCTTTTATAGTGTATTACGGAGCTATAATTTCATTCAAATGTTTTAACAACACTAGTGGGAAAGCTGATATGTTGGACGGCAAGACTTTCCTCCAGTTACACACAAAGTTGACATGTAAAGTGACAGACACAAAGCCAAGGAGTCATAGTGTAAATGACCAGAATCATAAATGTATCATCATTTATATGGACTAATGTCACCCACTTCTTTGACACTAAAGTAAAACCAACCCAAAATCAGTTTTCCAGCTTTGACAGCACCTTTGTTCTTCGTCCAATTTAACGGTGCTGCCATTTTTCTCCATTATTCTTCCTAGAAGTTTTATACACACACACACACACACACACACACATAGACTGTATGAATAATAGATGTAGTCTCTGTGACGTCCCCCATAGGCTTCTGAAGAGTGGGAGGGTCTTTGCCCTCGCCATCTGAGCAGTGCCTGATTCCACCTAAGTCCTGGCTAATCCAAAAAGAGGTGGAGCATGGGCAGACTTGAGGCAGTGCAGAATGAAGCCTGGTAGCTGAAACACGCACACCTAGCTTGAAGCTACCAAGCTAGCTAAGGCTAACAAATAGGCTACCGGTATATGCTATTCTCATAGACTGTATAAAACAAGAGTCCCTTCTTTAACTTCCCTTCTTCCTTCTGCATGCTGCCCCTGGGCGTGATTTTTGACAGCATGCAGGCATCCCGCAAGCAAAAGAGGCATGATAGGCCTGACATGTAACACAACAGCATCGGCCTTTAATGTGAATAAACAATAACATAACATGGGAATAATAATAATTTACCATCCCTGTTATACGGCAGCTGATCCTGCATCTGCTCAGAGAGTAAGAAGCTTAATGTCTACTTAATTAGCGGACATTTACACCACTGCTCTTCTTTGAGTTAGCTGCTAACTGCTATTGCTGCTTTTTAAATGTCCCGGGGGTGGGTCGCACACATAACGCATTGTCAAAACATCACACCTGTCCTGTCCGTGTTCCCGTCCTGTTGGCTGTCCCTTTTACATAGATGTCATATTGGTGCTGTTAAAACCTCCAACGTAAACGCGAGACAACCCTACCCCTCACTCCGTGATTGTACCCTTTATAAAGAATGACGCAGCAGAGTAACTGCACGAAATTCCTGCCTTGAACAGGCAGTGCATAAGTTGCCATAAGTCACGAGTGAGCAGGTGCTTGGTCCTGCCTCGTACCTAACCAGGTCCAGCATTAATGTTACGTTAGCATTAGTATGGCGGGTTAACTAACTTGGTGGACATTTATTTTCCAACCTCACAGAGACGCCTTTGGTTCAAAAGTACTGCATCATAAATGTAAATATGTTCCACCCTCCCAGTGTTTTGGAGGCTGTCCTGGCCAACCTCGGCTGTCGGCTGGCTGACATGGGACGGTCATCAGCTGACTGGGCTCACCTGGGCCCTTGAACTACGGACTCGTCCTTGTCACATTCCCCGAGTCAGTTTATGAAAATATTATTTCTCAGAAAGGAGACATTTTTTGAAGGTGTAACCTACTTTGCATATAAATGTGCCGTGGATTACTGCTCCTGGGAAAACTGTTAAAGCTTGCATGATTTGTCATAAAAGGCTGATAATATTTAGCGCATTCATTCTCGTTCTAATGCTATTTACTCTTCCATACAGAACAAACTGTATGTCTTTGTATAAATTGCATTAAGTACAATGTATGAACAACTTGATGTAGATTCTCATTCATTGTGACTCATTCTTCTACACAGGATATAGCAGCCACAATGGCAAAGAGCTGAGGATAGTGATGATGGGGAAGACTGGAATTGGGAAGAGTGCCTCTGGAAACACCATCCTGGGACAACAGTGCTTTGAATCAAAGTTCAGTGCAAAGTCTATGACTGTTGACTGCTCCCTGGGCAAAGCTGTGGTGGACGGGCAACAGGTTGCTGTTGTCGACACCCCCGGTCTGTTTGACACCAGGTTCGGCATGGACAAAACAACTAAAGATATAAGTCAGTGCATCTCTTTCGCTGCTCCTGGACCCCACGTGTTCCTGGTGGTCATCATGCCGGGCAGATTCACTGAAGAGGAAAAGCAGACGGTGCAAAAGATTCAAGAAATCTTCGGCCAGGCTGCAGACAGATACAGCATGGTTCTCTTTACTCATGGTGACCTTCTTGGAGACACAACTATTGAGGAGTTCTTGGCTGAGAGCCCTGACCTGCAAGAAGTCGTGGCCAGATGTAATGGCCAGTACCATGTCTTCAATAATAAGACAAATGATCGTTCTCAGGTCACCGAGCTGCTCCAGAAGATCAGAAATTTAACCCAGAGGAACGGAGGCAGCCACTACACCAACGAGATGTTCCAAGAGGCTGAGAGGAAAATCGAAGCTGAGAAACAACGCATCCTGAGAGAGAAAGAAGAGCAAGAACGCAGAGAAAGAGAGGAAATAGAGAGGAAACAACAGGAAAAATACGAAGAAGAGATGAGGAGAATTAATGAACAACTCCAGGCTGAGAGGGAGAGGGAGAGAATACAGAGAGAGGAGGAGTTGAGGAGGGAGAGGGAGAGGAGGGAGGAGGAGATGAGAAGGGAGAGAGAGGAAAGAGAAGCAGAAAGGAGGAGAGAGGAAGAGGAGAGAGAGAGGCAGCTTGAAAATATGAGGAGACAGTTAGCAGAAGAACGTGAAAGACAACTGGAGGAGGAAAGAGAAAGGCAGAGACGGCATGCAGCGTGGCAAAGACGTCGGCATAGAGGAGGTGATTGTAGAATTAACTGATTTGTTTTAGATGTCTTTGTATTTGTGTGCTAGTGTACAAAATAAACTATTTAACTATTAAAATTTATGTGAGGAGTTTGTCGACCAGTAACTTAAGTAACATAGATTACTTGACAACTCTGTCACCATCCATCAAAGTAAACATGGAATGGCAGCATTTAGGTACTTTTAATCACAAAGCTGGAAGAAACTTCTGCTGACAAGAACCTAGAGTCTGTTGAATTGCCTGTGTTCGAGGAATAAATATATGAGATTATTTAATCCGAGGATGGAGTGTCTTGTGTTTTATTTTTTCCATGGTTGTCTGCAAGACTTTTATTTATGTTTTAAGACTTGGACAAACTTGTTCCCCGGTGTCACCGACTGAACCTTAAGCACTCATCATTGCTCGCTTTGTGCTGAAAACACACCAAGCAGCGGCAAAGTGCAGGTCTCTGCAATAATTTGAAACTGTAGTTTATATTCCTTTCTTCTTCTGTACCTTCTGTTTAATGAGGTTAATGCACTTTATAAAACACTGCTATTGAGTATAATATGTGCTTTTCAAATTAACTTGTCATGCTATGTCTTGGATTACAGCTCAGCACTCGTTACATTCTGCACTACACAAGTCATTGTACAAATTGGTTAAACTCCAAAATGTCCTATTTTACAGAAATAATTTCAACTTGATAAATTGATCATGAATTTTTTAAAAATATAAGTGAACCAATAATTTATGAAATGATTTGAAATGTAATTAAAACTTAACTTATAATGGAATTAGTTCTTTTTTTTCTAGCCTAATTGCACATTTAATATTTCAAAAGTATGTTTCTATTTTTTAATGGTATTGCCCCAAATATGTTCATGAAATATAATGTTAATGACCTTGTCATCGAGACCCATCTGAGCTATCAAACTGGTGTTACAGATTTTGTGTCCTAGTTTTGATATATATGTGGAGGAAAGAGAAGATGACCTCATCAGTTTATTTGAGGAACAGCCATCTGTGCCACCACCGTTATGAGGAGAAAGTGGATATAAGACAATGTAACGTGTAATATTTACTTCAGTTTAAATCAATGTACAAACAGGTACCACCCCAATGACAAAATTCTCCCTTGTTGGAATGGGAACTGCCCATTGGTTCGACTGCCCATTGGTTCGACATCCCATTGTTCCGACCATATTAAACCCATTGTTCCGAAGTCCGTTCCGAAATCATCATGATGCCCTGTGGTTAAGGTCTGGTTAGGTTTAGGCACAAAAACCACCTGGTTAGGGTCAGGAAAAGATCATGGTGTGGGTTAAAATGAAAAAGAAAGTGACAAACACATAAGCCGTGAGCCTGCTCCGCCTCAAGCTGGTCGCGCCGCAGACAGTCGGACTAATGGGATGTCGAACCAATGACATGGACCCGTTGGAACTTGGCTCTGACACTGGCCAAAGACACACATCACGTAAGGATGTACATCCTCGACCGGAGGTGAAAAGCAGAGGGTTGTGTTAAATGACCAGTGGGTACAGCTCCAGAAAAAGCATGTCCCCTCTGCTGTGTGACTGTGTCTACACTTATTGTTCTTCATTCAACATGTATTTACATGAGTTTTTGGGCTTGGCCACAACAACAAGGGCAGCTCTGTTAGTGAAACTCAAGGTGAAAGTCCATGACTGAGTATATGTGACCGATGGAGTCAGTTAGGACCATATTAACTCGAGCCCCTCTCCCATGGAGTACCACAGCAAAGAGGCCATGTTATATTCAGTTAAATACAATAAATCACAGAAAACATACCTGACAGCAAGAAGTAAAAACAAAATCCTCCATCAGTTACAACTAATTCGAGCCCCTCTCCCTTGGAGTACAACAGCAAAAGGGCAGAGATAAGGTGGGAGACCCCTGTTATAGGTGTGGTACCCCTAAAGGTGAACGTAGGGGTACAGAAACTGAGTATCAAATGTTCTACATATTGACTATGGAGGCTTAAGCATGTCAGGTCATGATATCTACACAAATTCTGTGTAATTATAACACTTAATATTACAAATGTACATCTGACTTTGTTACACATATAGACGGGCTTCTTGTTGACCAGCATTATTGGGTGTGTGCGTGTCCACATCTTTTTCCCAAAATAGGTTCACCAGTTTACATTCCCACACTGCATGAAGAAATGTTCCTGTTTCTGTCTGACATTTCCAACATAGATTATCAGCCAGTATTTGATAATATTTTCAGCCATTCCTCATTGCTTACACCTCAGGTCCTTCTGCCAAATGATCCTCAGATTTTTACAAACGATTTTGTAGAACATAGCTGCCCTGCGTGCTATACCAGGTAATTCCAAAAACAATATTACTGATCCTGAGTAATACAAATTCTGAATAAAATCAATCTGCTCTGTTTAACATGCTGTGGCTCTGTCGCAAATAGCTTGTTTTCACTTCTGGGACACTTCTCAAACACACTCTACTGCACCAGCAGGGATTAGAAGAATTGTCTGAGTGCCCTTTTCTGGTTATATCTTTTTTCCTTCTTTGATTTTATCTCTTATTTTATTTTATTATTATCATTTATTTTATTAATGTGCTTATTTACTTCCAAACAAGCCAGAGTTGGTCTTCCATACAGTAAAACCACGCCGCCTACTTTAAGAAACACTTGAAAGACAAATGGCAGCAACAGGAAATTCTTACGGTACAGCGCTACACTGCAGTTATAACACAGATAGAGAGCAAACATTCACTGAAATGAGATCTGTGTGTATGTCTTTGTGCCAATAAATAAACCTTTTTGTTTCCCTCTCAGTTAGGAGTGTTGTAGAATGATGACAGCATGCAAGTTATAATGTTTCAAATTATAGATGAGGGTTATAAATATTGTCCAAAGTCACTGTACCAAAGTCTTTCACATCCCCTCAAAAAGTGCAACAACATATTGTCTGTGCTTTCCCATTTAGGCTGTAACCCCTCCCCCACCCCCCCTCTGATTGAACCGGCCAAAGTTCAGTTTCACTTCCACTTTGACGTCCACTGTATCACTATATGTAGGTGTGGTTCACTGCACAGAACCACCAGATAAAGAGCAGAAGCAGCAGACAGACTCTACATCTTCAACAGGACCTGTGCGAGCGCCTGCACTCTGTAACCCAAACATGGGCAGCCAATATTGCAACGGTAAGTCATGACTAATGATAACTATCCTCATGTTGTTTAAGGAGACATGCTATGCTCATTTTCAGGATCAGGTTTTAATGTTCAAAACACAGAGCCCTCGATATTATCAATAACAATAATAATAATAATAATAATAATAATATGTTCACCATGTTAAAGTAGTAAGTGTCTTATAGTGTATTAAGGAGAGTTATAATTTTATCACTGAAAACTGTTAAGGTTTGCATGATGTGACATGAAAGCATATTAATATCTAGAGCATTCATTCTTATTCAAATGCTATTTATTCTGCCACGTGTAACAAAATGCTGTGGATATGAGGATGGTGGTCGTGGAGAAGATTCTCCAAGCTGCAGAGAAAAAAAAGTATTTTCTCTCATCTTTGTTTAAATTGCATTAAGTCCAGTGTGCGTGCAACTTGATGTAGATGCTTATTCATTGTGTGACTCACTCTTCTACACAGGATATAGCAGCCACAATGGCAAAGAGCTGAGGATAGTGATGATGGGGAAGACTGGAATTGGGAAGAGTGCCACTGGAAACACCATCCTGGGACGACAGTGCTTTGTATCAAAGTTCAGCGCAAGGTCTATGACTGTTGACTGCTCCAAGGGCAAAGCTATGGTGGACGGGCAACAGGTTGCTGTTGTCGACACCCCCGGTCTGTTTGACACCAGGTTCGGCATGGACAAAACAACTAAAGATGTAGGTCAGTGCATCTCTTTCGCTGCTCCTGGACCCCACGTGTTCCTGGTGGTCATCAGACTGGGCAGATTCACTGAAGAGGAAAAGCAGACGGTG